>NC_081406.1:359197316-359506622 GCF_030272615.1 Cryptomeria japonica | reverse complement strand
ATTCTATACAAGTGGGATCAAATCCCATCAAGCCACTATCTCCAAATGCTGATTACAAGGTTTACTATTTCATTCAGGCCTTCACAGACATCTTGCAATCTGAATTGACATCCAAATATCTAAAACAGTAAACAATCACTACTCTCTGACATTCCAACTACCCTAACACTCATACAAAACTCTTAGACTGCCCTCAAACGAACAGTTATAATCCACTAACATAAAAGGAATGCCTTAAACAAGTTACAAAGGGATTGCTACAGCTTGTCCTTTGGTTACAAGATAAGTTTGGTAAAGCTATACATTCCATGGAGATCCAAATAATGCCCATTTCTCTTCTTGGTTCTGCTTCCATCTTCCTGCTATAGGAAACAGATCCAATCACAATCAAACACATCACTTGCAAATGGATACTGACAGATCCAATGCAGTTAAACCTATCAGCAATGGTATCTTTTAAATGCAGGAACTCTTCAAAAGATCGCTTCTAGAATCAACAATATATGTTTTTATATATTTTGAATCTTAACTCTACCCTTCCTAATGATGGAACATTGAGTGTGATCAAAATGACAATACATATTACAAACACATACACAATTAATTCCAGAAATAATCTTTTGAATATTACATGGACTGTGAAAAACTCACGCCAACTAATGTTAGGAAGTCCCCAAGAATGTACGAATCACCCAAGCAGCTTCCCTTCAGCTTTCCTCCTCTTGTAAACCATGTTTTGTCCTTTTTGTCCCAAGGTGATTTTTGTCATGTGTCATTCTCTAGGAAGGATCTAGGAAGTAAACTAAACGAGATTGCTAGTCCTCTAAACCAACACAACTGATCCATTTCTAATCAGGTACCCACAAGCATCTCAGCCTCCAAGCAACATGGACTATACTATGTTACCAAATCCGCCTACAAAATGGCCAGATCAATGATCTGGTCCAATCCACTTGTGGATTCCAACAGGGTCCTTGCTAATGATGTTGGGTTCATCTAGAGAAAACTTGGGATGAATCTAAAGGAACCCAAGTTGAACCCATCTATCCTTATGCCATTTTTTTCCTTTCTAATTTTTTTTTTTTTGACTTTGACTTGAGTGCATGTTGATGTGTTTTTTATGCACTATGCAACACAGAATAAAATACTAAGTATTATATCCTCTCTTGAACAAAATCTCCTCTTATGCTAAACTTCGTGATCATAGGAGGTGACTCCAAGGTTCTGAATGTCAAGTCTTGACGTGCTCTTGGATAGACTCAATGATTGTGATGTGATTTTGCTGGAATCACAAGGTGGACTTACACTCATATTTGAATGTTTGAATGTTGTTGGGACGTGGAATTTACTTTACTTGAAAAAAAAAATAGCAAAAGGATAAAGGGTTGAAAACGTTAAACTAATCCTAAGAATGTAAGTGCGATGGACAATCTTTAGTGAAACTCAACTAGACATGGCTTTGCCATGCAAAGCAACAACTCCACAAAGTTTGGTGCAATCTCCTAAGGTAAGCATATGATGATAAAATCACTACCACGAACATAGACACCATCAAGACGATGCATATCACTAAAGAAGTAGCAATTGAAGTTAAGCTTGGATAAATGAGTTCAGTTAACTACGCAACATACTTCAGAATCATTGAAACACTAGCAGTAGGAACATAGGAGCTTCACCATCAATCATGCACAAAGATCTTTCATTCATCTAATTATCATCATCTAACATGAGGATCCAACAAGAAACCATGCAATTATGTAGAAGAAACAACGCATTCTACCATATATTCAATGAAAACGATGTTTATTTACAAGCTTGGCAACAATTTCTGCCTTCTCCTACTCTACTTCTAACTACTGATTGCTATATGTTACTTTCTACTAACTATCAACTAGTAACCTTTACAAATGAAGAAGTGGAGCATTATATAGTGCTCTCATTACAATGAGTGGCTCAGATTGATTCACAATCAATGACCAATATTACAACATAAAAACCCTAATTAGGGTTTGTTACACCCACTACAAAGCATTTAATGTTTGACCAATGATAAAGTTACAAAATATAGGACACATGTCCTTCCTTGAATGTTTGACCAATGAATGATGAGGGTAGGTACATCGAACTTTGTGCGCACATGTGGTGGTTATCTACTTCATTGTATGAGTTAGATGCATTGAATCTAGATGCCTTGACCTAGAATGATGTGATTGGATAAGTGATGATTGGGTGCCACCTCAACAAGCTCATTGTAACTCATCACAAAGGTAGGTGATTGGGGCATATCTCTTGATATTCAACATTTCCAAGCTCAATCATGAATGAGACAAAGGTAGGAGATATTCCCAAATTGCATCATCCTCTAACTTTGATTAACTCTTCTTGGAACTATCTCCTGTCTTGAATAACTCTCTTGATGTACTGGCAGCAATTCTTGGATTTTTAGAGGAAAATCAAGATAGTTGTAAAATTCCTTCCTTTAGCACATGTACTCTCATGCTTGCTCTTGTGAATCTTCTGCTTTCTTGAACTTGAAATACTTCCTTGCTGCCACGATTTGATCTCTCTTGTTATGATGCGTGAATCCTTGTTGATTTATCTTGCATCTCTTGGAGTTGATATCTTTGACATTGATCCTCAAAATCGTGGATCTTGATGAAATGAAGCGCATCACCTTATTGAACTCCTCCTCTCCATGCAGCAGGATCCTTGATCTCATCATCCCTTGTATGAGTGCTGCCTTTCTCTTGCATCGAAACCTGAAAAGAGACACAATGGATCAAAATTATAATAGTAATACAACCTTTCATACCTCTAAAACATCACTAATCATTAATTCAAATCTGGAAATTGTGGTCTGCTGATAAAATTTGCTTGCAATCAGGTCTGATTTGGTTGCTTAAAACTCTGACACTTCACCTTTTATGTCTGATTTTGAGTTGAATTTCTGATTTGAACTGCTTCTGCTCTTAAACGTGGATTTTAGGAGCAGTTGGAAGTCACCTGAAGACTGATTAGAGATTTAGGACCCCACTGGAAGTCATTATGTGCTGGTCGGAGATTTAAGGTAGCACTGGCAGTGCTTGTCAAGAAGTTTGGGCTTTTGAATGATCATTGACAATGCCAAAATGAGATAGGACTTTAAAAGGGTTATTGACAGGAAATGGTCAGACTTTTGGGGGCTCATTGACAGGAAATGGTCGGACTTTTAGGGGATCGTGACAATAAATGGTCGTACTTTTAGGGGGTCATTGACAGTGACCCAAAGGTGTCAACTTCACTTGTTCCATTAGCTGGTTTAAAGAATCTCAAGTCTTTGCTAGAAGATTTCACCTAGGTCATTTATCACTATCCCCCAAAACATCAAGCATTTACCTCAATCAATGTTCATCTTGCCAAGTATAAGACTTCCACACCTTGATCAGGCTTTTGAAGGGCCACAGGAAATGCTTTCAAGGTGGTCGGACTTTTGAGACCCCACTGGCTGGTATAAGGTAGGTCAAGGATTTGGATGAGCATTGACTGGAAGTGGTCAGGCTTTACATAGGGCACTGACAATGGTCGAGGTTTTCAACCTTCACTGACAGTGACTCAAAGATAACCAATTTTACTTGCTCAATCACCTCAAGGGATGGTCATTTTGCCAAGTAAAAGACTTCCACACCTAGGGCAGGATTTTGAGGGGTCATTGACAGTGCTGATGAAGAGGTCGGGGTTTTGGGTGACTTGCATCTGACCTCCCAATTCCTATGACTCAACACTTGCACTCATTGTTTCCATTTATGATGGCGATGATCAAATGAAATGATCATCATATCATTCATTGCCAAGCCTTGAAAGCTACCTAATCTCAATTCCACCCAAAGAGACAGGCATGACTTGATCACCTCTTGAGAACCTGAGACACTGCACTTCTAGGTTAATAGCTAAAGACGCTACAACTAACCAAGAAAGCAGAAAAAAGTGGGGGTCCCCATTTGCAATGGGGCAATGTGTGAAATGGTCACAACGATGAGATAAAACGAATCTTAAACCCTAAAAAGTCACTTCTAAAACATATTTAACACCAAAAAAAGATTATTTTAGCTCATTTCTATTCAAAAAACAAATATCATTCCAAAAGGCTGAATATCAATTTTTGCTTGTTGAATCAACAAAGGGAGTTGAAGGTTGATCTTTGAAGGTTCTATAGCGATTCCATAGTCATTCCTACATATTTACAAGTGTCCATTCGCTGCCAAGATCATAGAAGAATATTTTTTCAAAGAGGTAAGTTTTTTTCAATTTTTTCCTCCATTTTTGTTTTACAAATAGAAAGCAAACTCTTTGCTTTGTTTTTCTAAGTTTCTTTCATTGTTCTATAAATGTATCAAAAGAGAGAGGTTCCATATATCCATCTTTTGTTTTTAAGTTGGATTTGCTAGGGATGTAAGGGTTATATTTGGATTTGCTAGGGATGTGATGTTAGATATTCAAGTTCATATAGTCGAATGAAAGCCCATTTGTGTGGTATACCTCAACAAGGCCTCAAAGATTGCCCTAGAAAGAATGGTGTACCTATGCCATTGGACCAAGTGATAGCATGCATTATGGAGCAAGAGTGAGCAAAAGAACTAGCAGGTCATAGATCAAATCACCCCTTAGCAAAAAGAAGATCAAAGAAAAAGAAGTCCCTAATGCCCCCATAAAATCTCAATGTTGTGGTAGAGAGCCACACATTTTTTGCCACTCTTGAAATGAAGAACCCACTACAAACAAAAGACTTAAAGACCTTTGGAAACTACGTTTTAAAATGAGACTTAAAACATTGTCAATCAACACATAGCAAGATATAAATTTATGCAAATGGTTTGGCTTTCAATGTTGTTTGCTTACCATATGGCCAAGAAATAGTGAAAAAAATGAATGAAGCTCTAAAAAGGGTACAAGGGCCCAAGTTATAAGAAGGTACCAGGCACCTTATTGGAAAAAGAGGTCAAACACATACAAGATTCATTGATGGATTTGAAATAGGGGTGTCCATTGTTCCTAGTGAGTGGAAAGATGCTAAAAATCAGCCCTTGATCAATGTCATAGCAGTGTCCCCTCAAGGGGCAATGTTTTTGAAAGCCATGGATTGCAAGGGGCAAGTGAAAGATGGACAATTATTTTGTATTCTCATCACAACCATTGAGGAAGTAAGACCTTGTAATGTTGTTCAAGTCATAACGAACACAGAGAACTGTAGAGCTACTGAGTTGTTGGTTGAGAAACACTATTCACATCTTTTGTACACCATGTGCAATCCACTCTCTCAATCTTATGCTACAAAAAATAAGAAATCATTGGATCAAACAGTTGTATGCAAAGGTTGAAAACAAAAAAATGTTCATCACCAACCACCACATGTAACAAGGGATTTTTAGACCATTTTCAAAAATGGAGCTATAAAAGTAAGTGAAATAGTATAAAATTTTATATTTTAATTTCACTTTAGTTGCTAGAAAATTGTTTTTTAAACTGTTAAGTCATAATTTGATTGTGTAATCCAATTCTTCCTTAAAGTTTTTTTTCTAATTATTTTATTTTTTACTTTTTGAATAGGTTGTTGAGACCCATTTCGCTTCTAACCCAATCGTCTTGAGACGACTTGTGAAAGTTCAAGAGGCATTTTCTAGCATCTTGATAAGCCAAAATGGTTCCATGTGGAGGTAAAACAACACTGAGGGCAACAAATATTATACAGATGATCTAGATGACTCTTGGTGGGATCGTGTCCAGTATCTCTTTAGTTTCACCCAACCCATTTTGAGCATGATTCATTATATTGAAATGGACAAGCCTTGCTTGGAATAAATATATGATGGAATCGACTCAATGATTGAGAAGATGAGAAGCATCACAAATGCAAAAAAGAAAGACCCTGGAGAAACTTTCTTGAAACAAGTGCACACAACTATTGAAGAAAAACGGAACACAATGACCACCCCAATACATCTTCTTGCCTTTGGATTCAGTCCAAAATATTGTAGTGCTAAGATTCTTTCTATGCCAACAAGGATTGCCCCATATAAAGATTTTAAAGTTGTTGACAGGTACAAGGCAACATTTCGTAGACTCTTCTCTGATCTTGATTTGCAATATGTAATCACAAGTAAGTTAATTGATTTTGTACACTCAAATGGTCAATGTATTGAGGCTCTTTGTGATAAGTTTAAGAAGGATGCTCACAATTGGTGGCAGTTCTATGGCCAACAACAACCTCTTGTAATCGAAGTTATATCACAAGTTTAATAAATTTTTATTTTTTAGTCTTTAAAGTTTCAACTTTCATTTATAGTTTTTTTTTTAAATATTTTTATAATGTATAAATCTCTCTCTTTACTTTGCCTTCACAGATTGCTATTTCATCTACATCTAAGAAAAAGTGGAGCACATATTCTTTCATCTATTCAATAAAGCACAATAGATTGCCCTCAAAAAGAGCAAAGAACTTAGTATATGTGCATTCCAAATTGCACCTCCTTTTGCACAAACAACATGGCAGCAAGGAAGAGGACACAAAGTTGTAAGATATAGAGCTAGAGAATACTAACTTGGTGCTTCCACTTCCCAACATATTGCACTTGAATCCAAAAGCCAACACAATTTTATTGCAAGTGGCACTGGTACTGGGACTTGTAATGCTTGAGGTTCATCTAATGTTCCTACATCATCCGTTGTCAATGATGATGATGATATTGATGATTAAAACTAATTGTTGAACTTGATATTATTATTTTCATATTGAACTTGAAGTTTGAATGATGAATATTTTATAATATTTACCATTTATGCTTTCAATGGCATTCAAGTTTATGGTAATTTTGTTGTTTATATGATGTTATGTGATATTCTAATCTTAATTCATGCTTTTAGGCTGCATAAATAATATATTTATATATTTATGATTTTTATATTTTTTGTATACGAACGAACCCCAAAAAAATGTCGGATTCATGAACCCGAATCAGTATCCATAACAAAACCAGTAACATACTTGTTATGCTTCTTTTTCTCTGTGTTCCTCTCTTTTGATTAGTATTAGAGCCACAAGAAGAAGATGGAAGAATGTTAGAAGTATTTTGACCAAGTTAGCAATGAAATCTAACTTTTGTGTTGTTCACATATTCACTTAAGGATTTCATGACAATTTCAGCAAAAAAAAAATTAATATTTTGTTGTTCGAGGAGATTTTAAGGATTCTGTTACAAATTTAACCATCAAACTCAACTGATTTGTTTCTAAGTGGAATCTGAAGGATTTTATGAAAAAGTTAACATTAGAATTCAATTGTGTCATTATTGGGAGTATTAAAAGATATTTTATAATTTTGCATAGGAATTAAAATTTTGCTTTGTTATGGAGATGTTACAGGTTTTGTGATAAATGTAGTTTTTTAGTTCTGCATAGAGAAGGGGTAGATCTCAGCTTTGACTCGCAACCTACTAGCTAAATCCTCTATGAAATAATAATTGATTGATGTTCGATGATTATAAAGGAGACGAAGGCTCCTTAAATAGAGAACACAAGATGAATGAGAATAGAAACATGAAAGCAACATTCTCGTAAGAAACTAACTACGAAAAGGAAATTGCCTAAACAACTAAACTAAATGACCATTGAATACAATAATAATAAATACTTTAATACCCTCCCTTTCTGGTCATTGCACTAACTAAGCTACAGAAGACTAGACAAAATCTGCAATTCATTTGGCCATGAATGCATAGAAGGCTGTCCCCTTCTCCTCAGAACGCTTTGCGGCATGAACAAACTAGTGAGACCCTCCCTAGTTCTGCAGAATTTTGGATATGACCAAGTTTACCATAATCCTTTGAACCTTCCAACATGATGTTGGGTAATGAAGCCATCCCTCCCATTATCTAGAGACACCAAGATCGGCTTCTCAAAAAAACTTCACAATTCTAAACGAGCACGATTTTGCCAAAAATAGTCAAAAGAAGCAACACCCACAATTTTGTAAAAAAAACCTTCAAAAACTTTTGTAGAGAAACATCGTTCATCCTAGAAACCCTAGGTGTGACCCAAAACAAGCTGCAAAAAAACACAATTTTATGGAGAAATAGGCAAAACACTCGAGGCAAAGCTGAAATTACACACAATTTTGTGAAAAAATTGGCAAAAACTTTCATTTTGCGGAAAAACGGTAAAACCCCATGACCCCAATTTTAGGAAAAAATCATGCAAAACCCCACCAGACTTTGAAAATCTTCAATAGAACCCTTCTAAAAATTTCTCACGAAAATTTAAAAAAAAAACAACAATTTTATTTAATAAATTATCAAAACTTTTGAAATAACTTTCAAGTAACAACGCCACCACAATTTTTCATAAAAAACTTCTAGAAATAAATTCCAGGTAATGAAAATACGAATTTTATTAAAAAACTGCCTCTGTTGTGATACCATGAAATATAATTGACTGATTTTCGATGATTATAAAGGAGACGATCACTCCTTAAATAGAGAATACAAGACGAACAGAATAGAAATACGAAAGAAACATTCTAGAAAGAAACTAACTATGAAAAGGAAATTGCCTAAACAACTAAATTAAATGACCATTAAATACAATAACAATAAATACTTTAATACTTTGAACAGGTGCTGCTTTGTAAGTAGATACACAGCAACCATTTCTCATTCCCACCTATGAAATACAATTTGCAGGAGGTTTTTCTGATGCAAAGGATGTGGAATTCACATCGAAAAGTTGGCCAGTTGTTTTCTTCTAATCATTTTGAGGTGCTTTATAAGATCTCTATGGACAGCAGATATCTTTGTTTTTTGACACCACTCTGGGTAATTGCACTGTTGAATGTGTTGGTTTTGGCTTCTCAACCTCTATTGTATGAATCTTATTTCTTGTATCAAAAATTTTTAAAATGTATTCTTTTCAGCCAAAAGGTCTTGGGCCGTGGGCAGAAGAAAAAAATGCAGTTTGTGGCAGACATTGTTGAACCCTCTAGTGACAGCAAGATGTACAAAAGGTGTGATAATACCACACCAACCAAAGAACAGCTATACAACTATTATTATTGCTGTTAAGATAACTCCTTTTTCTTTTAACGCTTCTCTAACCAAGTTACCATCTGGGATTTGGGATTTGCCATATATTTTAAACTATTTTTCACAGATTTGTAGTGCGACAAGAATAAGGTTTTAATTATTCTTTTTGTGTTTGCATATATTCAGTCAACATTAGATTTTATTTCCTCCAATCCAAACATAATGGATCTGGAAATTTGAAACTAGTTGCAACCACCACCTTCAAATTATTATTGCTGTTAAGATAACTCCTTTTTCTTTTAACGCTTCTCTAACCAAGTTACCATCTGGGATTTGGGATTTGCCATATATTTTGAACTATTTTTCACAGATTTGTAGTGCGACGAGAATAAGGTTTTAATTATTCTTTTTGTGTTTGCATATATTCAGTCAATATTAGATCTTATTTCATCCAGTCCAAACATAATGGATATGGAAATTTGAAACTCGTTGCAACCACAACCTTCAAATTATGAATGAAAACCTATGACATGTCCCTTATACTCTTCGAGTTATCGAAGTTATTACCACTGCATCTAGCAGACAAAAACTAAGGAGGGAACTTAGAGTAGGTTGGAGGACCCACCAAAAGGATGGAGGCTTATTCCAATCTCGGGTTGGCAATTCGCTTAGAGATTGGGTAAAATGCTTAGGTAGCATTTCTGGTGGGATTGACTGCCTTTTTTCAGTTTACAAATTGTTGTTGCAGTATTGGTTGGCCAATATGGTAGATGTTGCTGTGTTCATGATACAGTTGTTGCATTAGATAGAATTTTAGTTGTAGTTTTTTATTTTCAGCATTAGCAGTACAGCATTCAGTGTAATGTTCATAATGTGGCATGCGATTTTGGTTCAATTTTTTGAGCTTTGATGAGCAGTATTCTAGCAATAGGTAAGTCATTGTGTTTTCCACCTCTTGATTAATAGGGGGAGGGAAGGTCTTCATGATCAGTTTACAACTGGTGTTATCTTAATGTTGTGATAAGTGTAATGCATCAAAGATATCAGTCATTGTAGATGGGCAATGCCATATCTTGCTCATACTATGGCATTGTCAAACACATACTGAATGATGTACTTCAGCATGTTCATGTCAACAAGGCGTTGGATGTACGGGATTGACAAGGGTTGCTCACTACAGAGTATGGAACAAAGAGTCAGACATCCAGAGGATGTGTATAGGTGTCAACACAATTTGATCAAAACCAGGAGATAGATGACCAAGTTACAAAGTGGCCGAGTTGGTGGTTGACCAAATTCACAGATGCTCCAAATCATCCACTTTTTCCTTTTTTGGAGCAATGGGGGTTTGTTGGATACTTGTGAACCAAAATTTGTTTATGTTGTGTTAGTGTTTATTATTATATTAGCATATAGTTGGGTCATTAGAATTCTGGGTAGGTACCTGGGAAGTGGAAAGGGATAGGTATAATTGATCAGCTCATTCACTGCCATGTATGTTTTGCACTACCATGACACAAACTATGTAGTGTGGTATCTTCAGTTAACTAATGTACATTCTGATCGTCTTAAGATATACTTGCATATTAAGAACTCAAATGGATCCTTGTTCATCATTTTTTAAGTTATCTTCAAGTGTCACTCACTTTGGAGTTCTTCTGTGACAGTTATATAAATCACCTTTCTATTCCACCATATCATGAATACTATGTAAATTGAAGCATTGGCTTGTAACCTTTTTACCCTGATAATTGGTCCAACAGAGAGACCCAAAACAGCAGACATTAAATGTGTTACACAAATAGATTTTCTGCAAAGTACCCAGTGTCAAGGTAAACAAAATGTGTGAATGTATCCAGAAGTTAAAAGCATTTTCCTAAAATCCCGAAAGCATTATCAGTGGCACACACTACTGGTAAATCCTAATAAAATGACAAGTTTGCACAAAAATAAAACCATACCCTTGTACAGCTCGGTGCAGAAAGACTGGATTCCCAGGATCTAAAGGCAATCGTCTAAGAGAACTAAGGGCAGCATATTGCAGATTACTTTGTATGGCAGACTGCATTAACAACACAACAAGAATAACAAATAGCATTGTCATAAAATGGCTTAAGCAGAATGGGATGAAACAAAATTAAAAAGAGAATGCAATATTCGGAAGCAGTCAATATGGTAATCTAACCAAAACAAAATTAATATTTAATTAAATAAACAAAACCTAATCACAGAAAATGCCTGCTCAAAGTCTTTAAAACAGTAAATTTATACATTAGGAACAACATACAAGAAGATGCAATAGAAAGATTGCAAATTTACAATGACAGAAATTTGGCATATCAATTTAACAATAGCCCTTACTTGTACAAACATAGATCGACAGTTTGTAGCATTCTCACCTTTCTCAAAAAATAAGGTCGCTGAACAGTGAAGTAATGACACCCTTAGAAGCCAAATAAAATTTTGGATATGAATGATATCAAATAATCTAATCTTATGGATATGTGGATTTAATGGCCACATATTCTCTTTGCGGTTGCCATCACCATACTGCTCTTTGATGATGACAGCACTTTGCAACCAAACATAACAGAAGGCATTGAGAATACAAAAATGATGACTAAAATAAGGGCATGCAGTATAACAAAATTTTAGTAATGTTGAACATGTTATCTAAGAATAATAAACATAAGATGACTATCCTAGTTTAAATTGTATTGCCCAAGTTTAAAATGCATCCACTACTGTATGCAGCATAAGGAATTATTGTGTGCATTTAGTCGCATTATAGTTAAACACCAAGCAAGAGTCCGATTTGCAACCTTTGATGAAAACCTTATATATAGGTGAAACCGTGAACTCATTCCAAGTTGGTAAATCTTCAAGATAGATCAAGCTAATCAATCAATTCTTAACTATTGTTGTCATCTGCATTCATAGCTGACAGTATCTGCGGCTATATTCTGTAATATATTGTTGCTGTACTATTGCTTTGTGAAATTTTTAAGTTGTAAGAATGCATTAGGCAAAATGTATATTATAACTTATCATGGCAAACCCAACGTAACAGCATGAGAAATGTTTTGTCACTGTTCGTAAATACCAGCTTCAAGTGGCATGAAAGTGATTACATACAAAAGACTAAGTGACTAACCAAGCAGAAAATAAATGTCATGAAGTAATTGGTAAGCTTGTCAAGAAAGAATCACTCACTGGATATCAATATCATTCAAATTCTTGTTTCAGAAACAGAAATGGACTCATCATTACTGCAGATTAGATAGCTTGAAGTATTGCAAGTCGACTCGAGGTAGCAGAAGTGACATCAGTTACCAGGAACAATTTGGATCTGATTGTCTGTATCTTGTGGAATAAGAAACAATAAACACATGAGCCAGTACATAGCTCTTGGAAAATTCCACAAATAGGCGGATTGCAACATCATCATGTGCAACACCCAGAATTCCACATGTTGTTGTGAACACTGAAATATGCTCATCTCGATTCTGACTACCATCACCTAAGAATCTTGGAAATCCCTTTCTTGATCTAGAAGGAAGATCACTTATAAGAGCCAAAGGACCAATATTATTTCCCCAAGGCAAAGAAGGAGAATCATTGTTTCTGTTCAATCAGCAATTGCATGTAGTGTTTCTTTGCTGAAAACTGAACTTAAACCAACTGGCTCTGCATAGGATGGAGTAGAAGCTCTTCTACTTTTGTACAGTAGAGAAAACGTGTAAGTTTGTAACTGTAAGACTTTAAAAATTCATACTAAAAAAAAATTCTGCTGTACACCTTGATCTCGTGTAAATCTTGTTAATCGAATTTCTTCAGTTCCAATCATACCATGTAAATGGGCAGCTGATTTTCTGTATTTCATGCCTTCAGAACAGCACAAAACAGAATGATAAGGGTAAACCTTCTTCAAAGTAGAGCATGAAACTCCCTTATGACAGAAACAAAACTAAACTCTGGAACCTGAAGAAATGACATCTAGTTTTTTACATAACGTACATGTTAAATCTTGGGGTTCTCAACATAGTTTGCAAACAAACTACAGAAATTGCATTTTTTTTTTATCTCGGGTAAGGGCACAAGGCTTATCGGCACTTTACACGAGAGATTTTGTCATGTCCCCTTTTCCCATAAGATTCCAGGCTATTCCTTAAGCCTATTTTACGCTCCCCGTGGGCTTAGGGAATAAATTAGGGAACTGATTTGTAATATTTAATAGCATTATAAGTAACCACTTAAGTGTTTTAAAGTGGATGCCTCATTATAGTGCCCTTTTGTGTTATGTAATTGAGCTTTATTTCTTTAAGTTGTCTGAAAAAGGATTGTGAGTGAGATTCTTTGGAGGGAAAAGGAAAGAGTTTAAAATTGTCTTTTGGACTTAAAGCGGGTGCTCAAGTGCCTATTTAAGCTAAGTCAAAGATCAGTGGTGGTATGCTCGTTTTATCAATTCATTTCATAAAATAGATTGGACATCCTATACGTATATCATCAGAGATCGCCAGATGGACTCCCCCTGATTTCCTCAGTTTGTTAGTGGACGAAATCCCCTATTCCACCATTGTGCAATTCTATAGAGGGATTGTGTTTGAGCTAGAACAACCTGCTATGTGGGTAGCTTCTACCGCCTATTTGTTGAGTGATAGGCAGCTCCCTTAATGCCTAGGGTTTGTATTCCTGAGGTGGCTCCTTTAGCACCATTGCTGTAGATTTGTTACACTCCTGAATAGTAGAATTCGCTTCTGTTGTTTCCACAAAGATCTGGTAATACTAAGCTGATTATATGTTGAAATCACACTAAATTAATAAGAGCAATCAATTATTGTGAATGGTTGTGTTCATTGTCACATTTCTAGGAGCTTTCACTTAATTTCTGCATAGTATATTGAGGATAATATTTGTTGCAGTCGATCTGATTTTGAAGCAAGATCTAGACATTTGTGTTGAGCAGAGCTAAACCAATTAGACTTCACATAATACTCCTATTGGGGATATTACAGGCTTATATCTTTTCTTGAAAGTAAACACCTCAATAGCTAGCAAATGCTCATGCTCTCTAGCCAAAAGCAAAGACTACAAGGTGTTAGTAAAATGCAAAACTTACAATTGCATTACACACACAACATTAAGCAAATCAAAAGGAGTAAATACAAAGCTACAATTACTCCATTCATAAGATTTGCAAGAGAAAGCCTGCACAATTTAATCCACTTCCACAATACATAAGATTAAATAAGAGCTTGACCAATAATCTTAAAGAAAAATAGGTTTGAATATCACCTCTAAAAACCTCAGTGCAATTATTTATAAGTATTTACATAGTTTTGCATGGTAAATGAATAAAAATCCAACTAGAGATCCTAAATTATAACTAGTTTGCTTGCACAAAAAGCAAGCTCGATATACAATTTGGTCCACAAATTTGAAATCTAAATCAATAAATCTCCAAATAGAATTATAGATCTTTTATACTAAAAAATCTCTATATATATATTATAGACCTTCTAGAAGGTTGTCTAAAAATAGAAAGCCTATAGATGGATCTTCCAAAAGATCATCTCAAAATAACTAACTCGCAAAAATTGCAATCTCAAAATAGCCAACTCCCAAAAATAGCAAATGCTAAAAAACTGCAACAATTAAAAGTAGTCAGTTTGATGCTTGGATCCTAGTTGTGATTCTGATGAAGCCCCCCGCTTTGACCATGGTGTGTCCTCTAAAGAAGTTTCCTTCCTGTTGTGACCTTTTCACACATCGCCCCATTGCAAACAGGGACCCCCTCTTTCCTGCTTTCCGCTTTGGTTAGTTTAGGGTTTTGGGAGCATAGTAGGCAATTTTAAGTTTCCCGTGCCGGAGTCTCGGAATTTTGATCATGCCTATTGTCATTTAGGGTTTTTGAAGTTATAGGATCAAGCACGTAAAGTTGAAATTTTAAATGATCCTAATTTTTGTCTAAGTGTAAACCTTTTGAGCGTTAACGTGTTTTTGAACGTCCACGTCGGTAATTTTAAAGTACTAAGGTGTTTCAGGACCTTTTGGAGTTGTTTTCTCACTCCTAGGAAGTTATTCAAGTTGATTTTGCACTTTACCCCGATAGGTTTCCTTGTGTTTAGCTCAAATTTTTGGTGAATTTGCCCAAGTCCAAATGAGTTTTATTGAGTTTTGAGGTTTCCTAGCGATTTTGAGTGAAAAAATCATCATTTTATGGATGAAAATCCATATTCTAAGGGTTAAAAGGTCAAAATTCCACACTAGAGGTTCCCCTCATATTCCTGACTACCCATGATTTTCCCCACTCAAAATCCAAACTGGACATGGATTTCCCTTGGAATCCAAACATGCCCTATTTTTCCCCCATTCAGAATCCATATTAGGATCGATTTTCCACCAGATGACTAAGAATTTGACTAAGTATTGGGATTTTTCCAGACTACCTTCGTTTTTCCACTGGGAGTGTGGATAAGGTTACGGATGACTTTTATGATGATTCACGACATGGATCAATTTTCCACCAAGACCCTTTTGTGACGAGATTTTGTGGATTTTTATGCGGATAATCATTCCAGACCCTAGGCGAATTTCCACTGGAGATATTTTAATGATTTTTGTGTCTGGATGACTATCCAGACTGGGGTCGATTTTCCCCCAAGAGGATTTTTATGCGGATAATCATTCCAGACCCTAGGCAAATTTCCACTGGAGATATTTTGATGATTTTTGTGTCTGGATGACTGTCCAGACTAGGGTCGATTTTCCCCCAAGAGGATTTTTGTGCTAAGTGATGAAGTTTAAGTTGAAATTTTGATTCCAGACCCAAATCGATTTTCCCCAAGAGGATTTTTGTGCAAGTTGATGAAATTTTTTATAGGGATTTTTATCCCTACTTGGGGCGATTTTCCCCCAAAGGGGATATTTAATGATTTTTTAATGATTTTGTTGGGATGTTTATCCCAATTAAAATCGAATTTCCGATGTTGGTCACTTTTTATCTAAATTTTAAAATCTTTCAATAAAGTGACCCCAAATTTAATTGTTTTTACGAAGTGCAAACGATTATTTAAAAATAAAAAACAATTAATAAATGATATGCAATGAGCATTTAATTATTTTACCTTCTAGAAGCAAATCAATTTTTGGCCAGGCAAGTATAAGTACAAGTTGTTTATCCCATATTGTTTGTGTAGTGAAAGTTCAAGGTGAAAACAAGTTTAAAAGGAGGAGGCCAGCATTGTTATATTATTATATTTGCAAAGTGTGTGCTTGCTAAAGCGATTTTTCCTCCAGTTGGCGAATTTTGGTGAAGTGTCAAGTTGACACATTGGGTTGAAGATTGTTTTGTTGCTCATTTTTCCTCATTTCCAGCCCAAGGCGATTTTTATTGGCTGCCATTGGAGTGTGTTGAAGATTCATTTTTCAGACTTTGGTGATTTTTTTGGAGGTGGCGTCATTTTTGGAGGAAGGCGATTTTATTTTGGGGAGGTTTTGCCTCCATTTTTGGTGATTTCTTCCTCCTTGGGTGGTGGTGCCATTGTTGGGAGTTGCTGGTAATTGTTTTCAGACCTGATATATCCACCATTGCTGAAGATTTTTTACCTCCACTATTGGCTGGAAGTTCGATTTTCGAACTTTGCACTTTGTTCCCAGCTGATTTCCACCTAAGGCGATTTTGCCTAGAGGCTGATTGGAGGCGTTTTCAGTCAATTTTCGGAGCTTTTCTGAGTTGTTGCAGGTCTGAAACTTCATTGTAGGGAGGCTGTCCTCAGAAAAACTCCATTTCCAGCCACTTGTCATTTTTGGCGATCTTGTTTGGAAGGCGTTTTTAATCATTTTCAGGGATTTTTACTACTTTGCAAGGTGCTGGTAAGTCTGAAATAAGTCTGAAACAATTCATTTTCAGACTTGTCTTCAGAAAATATTCTTTTTACCAGCCATACTTGCATTCCCGGATTGATTGTTTTCACCATTGAAATCAATTTTCATCAAGCTTGTGCACATTTGGGTGATTGCAACATGTTTTTAGAGATTGATTTGTGAAGTTGCAGGTTGTTCTCAGATTTACTGGCAACCATTGTTGACTTCGGAAGGTGTCTTCAGACATAATTTTGTGTGAAAACATAACCTTTCACACCTTTCCTTAGTCATTGTTTGATCCTGTATACTCCTTTGCACTCTAATTTGAATATAATTTCTAAGTATAAGGAGGTGTTTTCAGACTTTGGTCTGAAAATTATTGATTTTAATGAATTTCATGAGGGTTTTATACCCCACCTTGTCACATTTTGCATTCTATTGTTAAAATCTATTTTGAGTGTGGATTATTTTCCTGATTTCCATACCCAAATTTGTCTAAATCATTAGGAAATCAGAATTTATGTCAGGAATATTTTCCGGAGTTCTAACTTCTAGCTTCGTATGCGTACAATGTCGAAGTCCGGACTCAAAGAAAGGAGAGAACAACAGAAGATAGTTGAGGCTGGATTCTATCCAGAATCCAAGATGTCATCTAGAGGGAAGGAGGTTACAGACACGAACATTCATTTCCTGAACATGAGCTAGATGCGACAGCGTATGTTCGGAATTGGTAGCCAGATTCCTTCCCCAGCTTATGTGAACATTATGAAGAGCGGCATTTATCAATCCGCTGGATTTCCGCAATCCATATAGTGCAGTGAGCTTATCCTGGAGTGTGCACGATGTTATGATCCTCGCTCCCGAATATCAAGACTCCTAAGGGTGCCATCATTGCCTACCTTGTTGAGGATGCGATTGTTAAGGTGTTTGGAATTCCACGTGGAGCAGACATGAGAGATATAACTAAGGATGAATATGAAGACCAATATAAAAAGAAGATGGATGCATGCAAAACCATAGTGAACAAGGAGTGGATGATAGAGCCTAGGACTCATCATTCTAAGGCTCCCAAGACACTCATGTGCACAAACTTCAAAGAGGAATATAGTGATTTAGTATTCCTGCTTAACCGAGTGATGGGGATGTCGCAGGGTGCAATATACGATGGATGGATGTTCTATTTCATCCAGGATTGTCTGAAAGGAACATTGATAAATTGGTCTAGAATCATAAGTGACAATCTGGATTTTCAACTGAGGAATGTAGAGCAATCCAGGTCATTCGCCATGACTTCCTATTTGGTGTACCTTCTTGCACGATTTGTTACATACAAGGGATTGATATGCAAAGATGAAGTCGGGAATGGACAAGGACAATTCAGGAGTTATGAGTGCTATCCACAGCTGAACATGTATCGAATTGAAGATTATAAGAGAGTGAATGATGTAATCACAATTTACATAACACGAATGTTGCAAGGTGGAGTCCATAGGAGGTTGTCCAAGGAGGCAACGGAGCTGATAGAGAAATATGGATCGTGGTATATACAGTTTCCCACTTTCACATACTTTAGGATTCATGGATTTCAATCCAAACCCTACAGGGTTCCTAGGTATCCTTCTGACAGAGTGATCTTATTGGAAGTGGTGAGACAGCTTATGGAGTTTGATTCCATCCAGAAGGAAAAGCACAAAACGGGCATGTCATTTCCTATTTCAGTTGGGAAGACATTGGAGGTTTGCCAATCCGCTTTAGCAGCCAGCACAGCAAGTGAGGAACTTGCATTCTATCGATTTGCAACATACAAGAGAAGAAAAAGGTTTGATCCAGATAAGAAAGATGGAAGAATCAGGGGAGAAAAGTTCATCCACAAGGTAGACATAGAAGATCATTGGGCCAACCTGATGGACGAGCAAGCAGTAAAGAGAAGAATGTGGTTGAGAATGTTAGTGGATTTCATGAGGAAGTGTGGACTTTTCCTCATTCTTGACCAAGTGTTAGATGACAGGGATCATACACATCCACAATATGAAAATGAAATGAAGGCGGCGATTCTATTGCCTACTTGGTCAAAACCAGAAGAAATAGATTTGAATGTATTGATGAGAGAGGTCTTGAGTTTCTCCCGAGGATGGGTGGATATTCAGATGAACAGATTAGTTGATATGGGCGTTACCTTCATTTATGAAAAGATGAAACCGAAGGAATCCTCTTCCGAAGATGATCAGAGGACTATCAATGATATCAAGATTCATGCGGATGAGGAGAGTCAAGCTCCCAAGAGAAGGAAGAACACACCAAAAGAAGTCAAGGCTAGAGGGAAGAAGATTGAGGAGGTTAAGAAGAAGAAGCAAAACACTATCATTCCTTTGCCTATCATTCCTTCACCACCCCACAGTGTCTCATCAATCAAGGAAGTTGAAGTGCCAGAACAAAGCAAGGGGACTGAGCAATGTTCCAACACAGCGATACTATCAGAGAATATTCAGGATTTACATGCCACAGCAACATCTACTCCACCTAATGAGGATGATGATCAGTTGAGATCCCCTACTGTCCTTTTGGAGGTTAGTTTGGGAAAGAATGTATATGATTTGACCAGAGATAATCATCATGATGGTGATGATGTTATCTCGATATTGAGAGGGCTTGATCGAGAGATGTGTCTCGATGATGGTAAGGAGATGGCCGCTATTCCTGATTGGTTGATAAGGAGTATGGAGAAAAGTAAGAAAATGATAGAGGCATGACCTATTGATAACTACTTAGCTAGAAGCAATAAGGAGAAAGAACCTAAGAGAGCTGAGATTTTGTCACACATAGCTAGAGATGAGGCAAGAATGTGGTTTGCGTAGGTGGCTGTTCCTATTGGAGGTGTGACAGCGGACATTGCTACTCCCATGGATTTCCAGATTACTTCAGTTGCCCTTGGCCGTACTACAAGAGAGCAGGAATTTCAGGAGGTTGGTGATAACCTCAAGGCAATCAGTGCGAGAATGGATAGAGAGATAGAGAAAAGAGACAAGTACAAATAAGAGAATATCAGACTTAGAGAGTACATTGCAAGAATAAGGCGTGAGAATCCCACCCTTATTTCCCATGTTGCAATTGATCGTGGACTACATTCACATTATGAGGCGGCGAGAGATACACTCTCGGAGGTGGAGAAATGGATTGAAAATACAAAGAGACAAGCGGATGATTTCCTTACTCAGTTTGTCCAGGCATTTGACAAGACAACAGGGCTCATATTCAGAATGCAGTATTTGGAGGGAGTTTGGGAAGAATTCCGACCTATTCAAGAGAAGACTATTCCACGCCTCAGAGCTTTGAAGAAGATTCCTAAGTCCACATTGGTCAGGTAGAATGTTGTGCACAATGGAGATAGATACGATTTTCACGGCTAGTATTGTTCATTAGCCATGAAGAAATCAACTTATGAGAGCGCACAACTAAGTTGTGCAGAGATGCAAGGATCTATTCATGATAGTCAGTTGAACATCCTTGCCTCCATTGAGGAGTTATTGGGGGTTGATGTTAGTGAGGCCAGTGGCTTACACTTAGCAGAATTAAGAGACAAAATGAGATTCATGTATTTCAATCAGTTGGACTCTTTGAAGAAGAGTCAAATAAATGATTTGGTCTCTTTGTTGATTCATGTTCATAATTCACAGAAGCTCATGCCAAATTGGGAGAACACTTTGGATGCTTGCTCAGATGCATTGGACGTAATTGATTTACAGCAAGATACCTTACCCAGCATTTCCATGGAGGAGTTAGATTTTGTATTGGCTAGATTCTTGGAGTATGCTAGGAGAGAGAGAGAGAGATGCAGGACGAAATCTTCTAGAAGATTCCCTATTTGATGACTAGGTGTCTTTCTATTGGGCCATATGTTGGTGGCTCCATTCTTTATGTAAACCCTAATTAGGGCAATTCTAGTGTTTTGTTGGCATAATCTTGGCCCTTGATTTGGTTTTAATCTTGGCCATCCATTTTGTATGAGACTCTATATACACCTCATTGCCTCTCATTTGTAAGAGAGTTTTTGTAGAATTGTTGGTATATGATGCAGCTTTTGAATATAAATCATTGTTCGACTTGATGGTGATTTTGTCTTTCAAATGTTGCTTTGCATTCAAGGTTCTCAATTCCTCCAAGTTAGATTAGAATTTTAGATTAGAATTTGCTTTCAATGTTCATTAGATTGAATGAAAGATTTGTTGAGTATATTTGTGTGGAATCCTTAATCCATACCACTAGCCTCTTGCTGATTGTAAGTGCGCCTTGTGTGGTCAACTGGAAATTTATGCAAACTTAACTTCGATTATTACATATCCATTGTTAAGCATCAACTTGGATGGTCTCAATGCTTGATGGTAATAGTTTGAAAATCTATGAAGTATACCCTAGATGATTGCACTAAGCTTGTGTCAAAATCTGTTCGATTTGATGGTGAGACCTTGCCTAGTTTGATTCCACTAAATTTGTTCATCATTTCCTACATTCTTAGGCTTAGAATAGATTTCCTGAACCTTATTCCCTTTTGCCATTTTTTAGTAAGTCTTGAGTCCAAAACTACATTGCCATATTCTAAGTTACCAGCACACCCATTCCATATCATGATAAATGAAGATAATTCGAACAATTGTGTAAGTCCCCAAGTGAAAACAGCAATTCACATCGACCATTGAGTTACCCACTCGTCAAGACTTAACTGTAGAAACCTTGGAATCATTTTAGTTGATCTTATCCTTAGCATCTGAGGTGATTTTGTTCAAGAGAGGGTTAAATTACTTTGGTATTTTATTCTGAATGTTATATGCATAAAACACACATCAACACTTCGTCAGAAACTTGTGAAATGCAATGTCCAACACCTTAAACCTTGTTTGCAATGAGGGCCTTCTTCACAACAAACCATCCATGTTAAAGTGCCTTGGATGAACAATAAAGAAAATGATAAGGTTGCCACAGTGCCTATTCTAGATGCTGCAATAATGGAAACAATTGTTGATGAGACTTGAAGAATTTGTCATGAAGATGCCAAGATTTAGTTGTCTCTTGTCATTTGTAGCTAAAGTTTCTATAGGACCAACAAAAGGCATTGTTTAGCACATTAGGCAAGGTGAACACAAAAACTCAGAGAAAATAAAGGAATGGAAAAAGCCTTACAGACAAAGGTATGGTGGACGGGTTTCTAGAATGAGTATTAACAAAGAAATGGACTTTCTAAGGATTTCAAGTTGGGAAAGGGTACACAAGTGGTTCGAAGCAAAATGAAGACAAATACTATCATACTTGAGCTCAAAATCATTCAAAAATGTCTTCTAAATCAAAAAGACACTAGAATGGGAAAAGTGCACTGTAAATGACAACAAATTAGAATGTGAAAATAATTTAAGTGACTTAACATGTACTTTTTCACTTAAGCACTTAAGTAGCAAAACTAATGAGAAATTAAAACAAAAAGTGCATCCTACCTCCTAGGGGCACCCAAATTCACTTAACTGACATAATGTAAATTGAATAACATAAGGAGAAAGTGCATTACAACTTTTCGTGGTGACCAAGGCCACTTAAACATCAAAATGTCACTTGCAAAAGATGAAAAATGCGCAAAGGATGTCTTAGGGGTGCCCAAATTCACCTAAGTGATATAAAATAAAGTGTATTCAAGTGCCCCAGCACACCCCTAGCCACTTAAGTGTCAAAGTATCAATGACAAATTAGACCAAGTGTTCAACTTGCACAAAAACAACAGGTTTTCATGCTCATTGTGGTGGTGACAGTCAAATGTTGTTAGGATTTCAAAAGGCAGGTTTTGCAAAATTTTAAGGCAGTCTTCAGCCATTTCAGATGGCAAAATAGCAAGGTTTTCAAGGTAAAATCATGCAAAACAATGCTTAGGATTTCAAGCCCCATTTGAAACTCTCAAAGGCATATGAAAATCGAATATTAATCATATGAACGAAGGTGCTTCAGTCCCAAGATGGTGGCTTTTGATCATTCAAAAGAGCAATTTTTAGTTGTTTTTACAGTCCCAAGATTACAGGTTTGCGACATATTTTCAACACATATAACAACAGAAATTTCATTCTATTGACCCCCTACAAACTCAACTTGGTAAGCCATTTTACTACATCTTATTAAGAAAAGTAGTGACAAAGAATGATTATCAAGATATTCGGTATTAGATATTCATTACAAACAATTTATCCAATAAGGATTAGATTGACAACTAAGAAAAGGGGAAAAAAATTAAGAGAATAAAGAATATTCCTATAGTGATCCTAACAAAGTAATTGACCATTATAACTAAATATTACAATTTTTTAATACCCTCCCTTAATGGTCAATTTATCAACTACACCGAGCTTATCCCAAAATTTGACAACTTTGTCAAGACTCAAAGATTTTAAGAAATTTTGCAATTTGTTCCTCTATCGAAACATACCGCAACATTACAAATCCATCTTCTACAAGTTATAGAATGAAATGGCAATGAATCTCGACATATTTTGTACACTCATGGAAAACTAGATTCTTGGCAAGCTTCAGCACCCCTTGATTGTCACAATACAAGGGTGAAGACCCTGCTTGAGATGTTTGCAAGTCTAAAAGCATCCTCCATAAACCATACTACCTCACATGCCACTTGGACTATTCCCCAATACTTTGCTTCTATCAAGGAAAGAGCTACTACATGATGCTTCTTGCTGGTCCATGTGACTGCACCTACACCAAGACTAAAAACATATCCAGAAGAAGACTTCTTGTCATTAACAAAACTTACCGAATCTAAACTCTGTGAACCCAGCCAACCTAGGATCTTTGCATCCACTGTATAAAATGTCAAAATCAAGTGTCCCTTTCACGTATCTCAGTACCCTCATCGCTAAACCCAGGGTTTTTCCTTAAGTGTTGTCATAAATCTGGATATGTAGCTCACAGCATAGCTCAAGTCAGGTCTAGAAGCTGTAAGATAGATAAGACTGCCCACTAGTTGCCTAAATGCTAACTTAATCACCTTTGAGTTTGTTTTGGCTGAAAGTTTCAACCCTTTCTCCATAGGTGTAGACAAGATCTTACAATCTATCATCTTGAATTTGTCTAGCAAACTCCTAGCATATTTAGACTAGGAAATGAAAATACCACCACATGTTTGCCAAACCTCTACACCTAGGCAATAATGTAGGAGGCCTAAGTCTGTCATGTCAAAAGTATTGCTCAAATTCCATTTGATTTGCTCAATCAAATGTGGCCCACTACCTTTTATGATGACATCATCCACATAAATGACCAAAAGGATGATGTCATTGCCTACCATTTTGACATACAAGTTAGGATTTGAAGGACTTCTCTCAATACCATGTTCATCCAAGTACTTGTCAATCTTTATATACCATGCCCTAGGTGCCTACTTGAGGCCATAAAGAGTCTTTGTCAATTTATAGTACACCCGATGCCCTCTTCTTGCAACTTGAAATCCCTGAGGTTGAGTCATGTACACTTCTTCCTCCAAGTCTCCATTGAGGAAGGCACTCTTCACATACATTTGATGGACTTTCTTGCCAAACTATGTTGCCACGCCCAAAACTAGACAAACAGTGCTAATGTTTTTTGTATGAGCAAATCTCTTCTCATAATCAATACCTTCTATCTGTGAGAATCCTTTAGCCAGCAACCATGCTTTGAACTTGTCAAGTGTACCATTAGCTTTGTACTTGACTTTGTACACCCATTTGCAGCCAATGGGTTTCTTCACTGGAGGAAGATCTGAAAGAACCCAAGCCTTATTCTTCATAAGTCTTTGATGTTCCATATCCATGGCCCATTCCCATTAAAGTTTACCATTCGACTCTGCAAAATCTTGGGGCTCATAAACAATCCGAATGTTAGCCATAAGAGCAAACTTAACTATGTTCTACTTTCTCCCGCCTCTGGATGATATGCCCTTCAGCATTTCATCATCTTAAACATCACCAACAAGTTTTTCCCACCACTTCAGTTTCTTTGAAGAAACCCCTTCATTCAAATCAGCATGTTCAACATGACTTGGGTTGCCTAGTACTATTCATCTAGATATTAATCCAAGTTCTCCTGAAGATATTTTTTTGGTACAGGTACTAGTACCTATCTTGAAGATTCTACATGTTTAGAATCATTAGAGTCCCCCCTTTCAAGTGTAGCTAATGGAAGTTGGACATCTAAGTCTTTAGCCTTCAAAGGCTGATCTATAGAACTCTTGATGTCAAAAGATGGCTGAAAAAGCCCAACTTCCTCATTAATCACCACATCCCTGCTAAATGCCAAACAATCAATGTCCACGTCAATCAACCTATAGGCTTTATGAATGTCATGATACCCTATGATCATCTTTTGACTCTTGGAGTCAAGTTTGATTCTCTTGGCATCTAGAATACAAATGTACACAATAGAATCGAGAACCTTAAAGTTGCTAACCTTTGGTTTCCTCCCAAACCATGCTTCCTCTATGGTTTCTCCTGCACTACTTGTGTTGAAGACCTATTGAAAAGGTAGAATGCAATATAAACTGCCTCTACCCAAAATTCCTTGGGAATACTCTAGTTCTCCAACATACACCAAGGTATCTTTGTTAGGGTATTGTTCTTTCTCTCAACTACACCATTCTATTGAGGGGTATAGGATGTGGTGACTTGTTGCTTAATACCATGTTTGGTATAGAAGTCCTTAAATTCATTGGAACAGAATTCAACCCCATTATCGGACCTAAGAGTGATTATTAAACAACCTAACTCTTTTTGTACTGAAGACTTGAACTTCTAAAATTATTTAACACCTGATTTTTCTTTTAGGAAAAACACCCATATTTTCCTATTGAAATCATTGACAAACAAAAGAAAATACCTAGCACCAATGGTTGATGTGGTATTCATTGGTCAACATAAATTTGCATGAACCAACTGAAAGACCCTCTATGCTCTCCAAGTTTGTTCTCTTGAAAATGGATTCCTATGTTGCTTCCCTGCTTGGCAAGCTACACAAACACTTTGTATCTACTAGATTCAAGTAAACCTTCAACCATATTCTCTAGAACCAATTGAGAGAGATAAGATAGGTTGAGATGCCCATAATGTTGATGCCAAAAAGTATGAATGGAAGATGAACTCTCTGTTGTTAATGTGTGCTCCTAAACCTCTCAAGTGTCAACAAGCCAATACAAACCATGATCTTCTATGCCCACTGCAATGATTTTCTTGGACTCTTTGTCAACAATATGGCACTTATGTGCACTAAAAGTGACGTCCAAATTGGGACACTAACACATAATCTAATGTAATGTCCCCTAATTGGGAATGCCCTAAATTTACCCTAATTCTCAATTTTCAAATAAACAAGTGGGGTTAGAGAATACCTTTTCACTTTGATTGAGACCCAAACAAATTAGGGATTATTCATAATCATAATTCATAAAATAGATCTCTTTAATTAGAAAGCAACAAATAAATATTAGAAATAGAGATCTAATCACATGATTGCTTAAACCAATTTAAGAAGGCTCAACCATAGAAGCGTTGAGATAGGATGACTTGATAGGGTGCCCTAGAGATCCTCTACCTTAGGCCCAAGGGCGGACCTTATCCCTCCCTTGGCCTCATATGGATGGCGGCCTCATGTGGCATGTGCCATCCATATGAGGTGGAGTACCTAGTGAGGGGTCTTATAACCGTTCCCTTCAATCTTGCCACTTCTATCTTACTTCCATGATTGAACATTCTTAACGCACTCATTTTCCATGATAGAGAGCATGAGGAGCATTCACAGTAGGGTGCTTTGGAAGTCCATCCTTTCTAAGCCAAAAGGCAGTAACCTTGTACCCCTTTGGCCCCATAAGACTCCCCAGTCATATACCATGAGATGGTATACCTAGAAGATGACCCAGCACTGTTCCCCTACTTGTAATCCTCTCTCATCTTATGATTGGTTCACGTCAACATTTGATCGATGTGGAGATGGTATGGGAGATGCAATAGGGTGCCCTTGACCCTCAACCCTAGGCCCAAGGCTAGGAGCTTATCCTCTCTAGCCCCATGTGGTCCTTAACCATCATTATGAGGTGGCCTCATGGTCCTTAACCAATGGTCCTAAACCATCTTTACCAAGCACCATACCTAGTGAGGAATCTTTCACTGTTTCCCCTCCTTGCACTCCCTTTTTCCACATGATAGATAAGTATATGGATATTTAGATTCAAGCATATTTCTAGAGTAATCTTATAGATTATAACACATCGCCTTGCTATAGATATGATTGCATTTGCTGATGCAGATGTAATTCTGGTTTTATTACTGCCATAATCCTTAAATTCTGCTCACAAATCTGCTATATATCTATGCTCACAAGTCTACTATAATGATCTTCAAATCTGCAAATAAATCTCCTTCAGAAATCTGCTATAATTTACACTCAGATCTTGTCTAAACAAAAGTCTATGATCTTTCTTTTATTGGTGAAAGAGTCACCACCTTTCATACGGATTGAGGCACCACCTTTCATGAAAATTGAGTCACCACTTTTCATTGCTGCCTTTAAGAATAATATATTATTCTCCAAACTAATCTCCCTTGGATCTCTTCCTCAAATGAACCTTCTTCCCTTTGAATCTCCCAATGTGAGGGAGAGGTCGCACCTCTTTATTACGTATGCCTTTTGGCAAGAGATAACATTTCACAATTAGCACCCTTTTGAAGAGCGTAGCCACTTCCTTATCTACTTATCATTCCTTTTTTTCTTCCATTAATCTTTCCTTGATTTAAATGCTCCCTTCCTCCTTACTTTCTTTCCACTCTCCCTCTCAAATTCAAGGTTCTCTTCTCCCTTTTATATCTCATGTTTGAAGTCGTCACAACTTTTCATTTCATGTCTTTTGACCATTCGTTAACTTAATTAAATTCTAATTGTATTCTTTCATATTTTAAATTAAATTTTATTTTTATTCTTTTGTATTTTAATTTTATTATTATTATTTATTATTAAATTATATTTCAAAGTGGGGACATTACATCTAACTCACTGAGAGAAGATTGAGCTCCATGCTGGCAACATAAAACACAATGAGAAAAATAAAAGTTTTCCCTCCAGATGAAATCTTAACATTGTCTCTACCAACAACCGTATACTCTTCACCACCACCGAAGATTATTGAATCTAAGCAAGCCATATAAAAACTGAAATGATGCTTCTTGTGTGTAAAATGACAAAATGCTCCAGAATCAAAGTACCTAGCAAATGACTTGGAGTGATATGTTGGTCGTTTGTCCATTCCTCCCACAATCCAAAACTCACGGAAAACGAGAAACTCATTTAAGTGGCAAAGGAAATTAGGAAAAAATTTCAAAAACGTTAGTTGGAACAACACCCACGATTTTTGTATAAAAAATCATTACAAAGATACAAAAGAATTTTAAAAAATTGCAAATAATTATGAATGCTTTTTTGGAAAAAAAGCACCACTATTTTATGGAAAATAATAGATCAAAACCCTAGCCATCTGAGAAAACCATGATTTTATCCAAAAATTACTAAAGACAACAATCCAATGCTGCCAAACCCTAGACATCTACATAAAACACCAAAAGTTCGTCGATTTCAATTAAAAAATTACAGAAATGTGTCAAATCTGTCAAAGACTCAAAACTACTTCCAGAACTTTTGCAGACCTTTCGCAACCTAAAAATTGGAAGGAAAACCCTCACATGGCTCAAAAATTTGAAAAAAGCTCACCAACAAATGCCTTTGAATTTGTCTAAAATAGGAAAAAATCTCACTGAATTTCTTTTCCAAGTCGTCACCTGTGCAAAAATCTGCCAAATAAACCAACAATGTTTTTTAAAAAATCGCCACAAAAAACAGTTTAAATACGTCGCCCACATCAAAAAATAATTGTGTGACCCAGAAAATGCAAAAATAGCCCATGATTTGTAAAAAAATTGCCAAGCATATTGAGAAAGCCAAAAATGTGATTTCCAGAAAAACACAAATCCACGATTTCCTTGATAAAAATCTGCAACACTCCAAAAAGAACCCACGAGATTTGTTAAAATCATAAAATGTCATCCAAAAGCTTTTGAAAACCTCTCATTGATTGTTCAAGTAAAATCTACCCATGAATTTTGTTGGAAAAAAATCGTCAAAAACTTTGTACAAAACGTACAGATTCTCATTCCTTTGATAATTTCTTTGTCACCGATCCCGAGGTTCTTTCAAAAACCTGAGATCTGATACCATATTATGGAGAGTACTGACAAAGAATAATTATCAAGATATTCGGTATTCGATTTTCGTTATAAACAAAGAAGCGAAAGTCTCCTTAAAAAAGAATTACAAATGATGTATTCAACAAGGAGAAGATCGACAACTAAGAAAAGCAAAAGACAACTAAGAATAAAGAATATTCCTAAAGTCTATCCTAACAACTTAATTGACCATTATAACTAAATATTTCAATATTTTAACACATCTCTGTATTTGCTAATTATATTTTGTTGTAGATTGGATCTATTTTTAATAATTATCTTGAAAATTTGTCCTTTAACTTGTTTTAGTTTGTGTTATTATCCAAATTTGCTACCCTTAAAAACCTTTGTGTTTGATCATACATGAAGCCAAATGTCAGGTCATTCTTGTCACATCAATGTCAACTACGTTACCTTTACTATCAAAATATTTAATTTCTTAGGTGTTAGTTTGTCTTGGTCTACTAACAACATATGCAAGTTGTCCGAAAAAAGATTATCAAGCTATCAATCCTAAAGGATACTTCAGCTAGAGCATCAGCAAAGGAAAGAAAGGGTGAAGTTCAAAGAGAGACTATGATGGCAGGTAACAAGCATGGGTAGGACAAATTGAGGCTAAGGCAAATCTTATCCAACACAATGAGACAAAATCATATATGAGGATCATTTCCAAGCATAATATTGTCACTTCGGAAGGTCCAAATCTTCAAGACAAGGAGTTGCAGTAATGCCCAAAGATCAAACCTTTTTTTTTAGAAAGTTCTTTTTTCTGTAGAGGACAAAATTAGAATTGCTTTTAAACAAGGTTACCAGAAGATGGGGTACTTGGAAACTCCAGAGACTGGTACTTGTCTTGGTACTGGTACAGCTAATTTTCAAAAATAGGTGATGGGGGGTACTTGGAGATGCAAATTTTTTTTAATATAATTTAATAATTTCCAAAGTATATCATGACATAGAACTTTGAAAACAAGAACAGTGGTAAGGTTTAGCATTAACTTTAAAGTTTAAATACACAAATGTCAAATGTCATTGCGTCAAAAAGTCTAAGATTTCAAAACTCACACTACATATTTCGTATTAGATTATCATTACATATTGAAATTCAACAATATTGATACTTTGATGCTGATACACAAATAAAAAAACAAAAACCAGAAATCTATCATCTACTCTTCTAGGTTTTGATCATCCATATCAAGGTCCTCAGCTATATGATGCTCTCTAGATACTCATCACTATCTAGCTCAGGTTCCTCTGATGGTAGTAGTATTGGGGGCAATTCATTAAGGCCATCTGGTTCAACCACTTCATCCATCATGTCTGCAACTTTTCCATCAGGTGCATTTTGGTCCCAGTTTACTAAAGGACCCTCCATTTTGCTGAAGGAGCAAATGATGTTTCCAATTTACTTTCTATTCAAAAATGGTGTTTCCATTCAAGAAATCAACAACCCACAGGGACTAAAAACACTCTCTAGACTCTATATAAATTTAGACATTCTGCCAGGTTGTTATGTAGAAGAACCATTTGAGAAAGGTAGCATACCTCTTTATCTAATGTCTGTCTTCCAAACATTCCCTTTTTTCGCTTTACTTTACCAGCATCAGCAACCTGTAATCGAGAATATTAATTTACTATCAAGCTGTCTTTTGTGAAGGAGATAGCTGAAAAAAGTAATATTATTTAATTGTTGACACAAAGGACAGTAAATTAGAGAAACAATTCTTTAATAGCAAATAGCTACTGATCCAAATATTGCAATATTTCATGCTGCTGACAGGACACACATACAATGCAATTCTTAGTTCCTTTTCATGCTATGCTAACCTTATCGAGAATCCCAAATATAATTTCATACAACTTGCCCAAAAACTCAGTGTTGCTTATTGGACCACATGTCAGGGCCTTTAGCGCTGCAACACGACGAGCATGAACTGCAAGTATCAACAGAAAGACATCAATAAAGGAAGATTGAAATTTACAATATCTCAATACAATGTACATAAAAAGGAATAACTAATCAACAAATTGCTAGCATATTGATAGTAATCAAACAGACTTTTTTAAGAGTTCTGCAAGCTTTTCAAAATTGTATCTAGAACAAATGAAAGTGAGAGGAGGGTGTGGAATATTGTGATGAGTTCTGCTAGGATTTCTTCCTCTGGTTGATCCTCTGGAGCCATGGCTCCCTGTTTAAGCTCTAGTGTAACTCTTCAAAAAGAATTCTCTATTATCATCTGTCATGAACAAAGCTTGGAGGGTATACCCAAGCTTGCAGACAGGTGCTTGCAGATCTCAGATCCTCAAATGCCAAAAAAGAGGTTGAGGCTGCCATTGTCCAAGCAGGTAACAAGAAGATCACCTCCCCTAAGAACTCCTCCAGCCATTGCACATCTGCAATGGAATTGAATCTGACCATCAACGTGGATATAACGAAACTTAAAAAGAATTTCTCATCTCTCCATGACCGTAGCCTGATATGCAGATTTCTGAAACCTTAGCTCTCCCAACAAGAGTTGTATGCATGGGTATGATGTTTTTGTAAAACCAATGGAGAGTATGAAATCATATCGTTTGGAAAATATTTTTTTATAGCTGTCTTTGATAGCGAATCTGATAGAGATAAGGTTTTTGTGGGGTGGACCCTATTTTTCAGAAATGCAGGTTTATTCATGAAACACTAGCATCTCAGCTTCAAACCCACGGAATAGATCCCAACCATCACCCTGGTCTGGATGAGATTGTTTGCCATACCACAAGAGTTTGGGTCCAAATATGTTTTTTCGTCCATAGCCAACTCCTTGGGAAGGCCAATTGACGTATTGAGACCATACCATAGCAAGAGTCTCTCCAGCTACCTTTGGATGTAGGGGATGTCATGAATACAGCCATTAAACCAGAGAATTCCCTTGCAACCAAAGGAGCACATAGCTGAAGAAAAGGACAACGATGGCTCATCAAACCCAAAAGGAAGATGATCAACAGAAAAAATGTGAAAATTGGAACCTCATGGAAGGTAAACAAAGAAGACGGAAAAAAGGAAACAGCTTTAGGAATTGAGGAAATGGGAAATTTCTTTAAACCCCAATTCCTTGAATCACAGCTGTAATGTCCCCTAATGGGACCCTCTTATATTCTGACCTTGAACCACAATTTTAGTGCATAGTGATTACAATAGACGGACACTATTGTCAACTAAGCTTGGTCTGGACCCTGCACAACAGATTAGTCAATATTTCCATTACGCCTTGATAGACTATATATTCAGCATTCTTATATATTGCATAGTTATATGAAGGATTCAAAAACCCTTTCTCTCCCTAAACCAATTCCCATTATGGAGCTCAAGGAGAATCACCCAAGGCGCCTCAAGTCTATCCCTCTCCAACAAGCCCAAGAACACCAAGTACCTCATCAACTTGGCCTCTTGGCCCACACTCAGGGTTGGCGTACCTGCTGGAGCGTAGTGCTCTTGCTTCCTTGTACTCTCCCTCTATAATTGAATGGTGAGATTGAAAGGTATCCGTATTAAAGACTCCATCATATAATTTACTTAATCGTCATATGAAAAGTTAGTGATAGAAAGGCATTATTAAACTGCCATACATATTGCAGTCTATATTAATATTACTATTAAATTCTGCATAAGAACATTATCAGGCTTCATATATTAAGCATACATATTCAGCTCATCCCCATGCATACCACCAAGAACAAAGATGTTACTGCCTGTAACTTAATAACAGTTCTGATCTGATCTGATCCATGGTGATGTCACTGGATGCTTTTGATTCCTTTCCTTTATATCTCTCAATGTGAGGGAGAGGTCACACCTCTTCATCATGTATGCCCTTTGGCAAGGGACATGCCCTTTCCACCATTAACACCCTTTGAAATAGTGCAACTCTTCATTATATCTGCCCTTTGAAAGGGACACAACCTTTCACGATCAGATATGCACTTCTGATTCCACGATTATCCCCCTTCTCAAATGAGATTCTCTTCTCCCTTTTATATCCCATGTTTGAGGGAGTCACAACTTTTCCTTCCATGTCTTTTGACCATTCATTAACTTAATTAAATTTTAATTATATTTATTATATTATTTTATATTTTAATTTAAATTTTATTGCTATTCTTTTGTATTTTAATATTATTATTATTTATTATTAAATTCTATTTCAAAGTGGGGACATTACAACAGCTGAAGGAGAAGAATGAGAATCTCTTGGAGGATCTGGAAAAAATGATGAAAGAACCTTGTTCAAACTCTGAAGCAAAAAAGAACAGAGATAAGAAAACAAAGCTCTGCCCTCCTAATGGTGACACACCAGGAAACTAGGAGAAATTGTCAGATCCCTCGGAGGAATGAAGCTCAGATCAAGGTAGAAAAAAGACCCCTTCACAACACAAACATAATAACAAAAGGAAAGGAAATTTTGGAAACATCAGGGCAGTTAGACCAACAAAATATGATTTCCCCCAAAATGCACTTCTGGCATACATTGTGCTTGGCAATATCCCAACTTGAACATATCTTGGTGAGCAACAAGAAACCTTCGTGAAGGTAATATCTTGGAATATCAGAACCGTTTCTCAAAAGACTATTGGATAAATATCTACCTGACATTGTTTTAACTTTTAACTCCTAGGGAATTCAGTTGAGGCCTCAATGGGAGGATGGAGATATTTTCTAGTAAGGCAAAAGGATGTACTGGAGATTAGTGATCCATAAACAGAGAGAATATTCCTCATATGACCCTCAGGAACAGATAACACCTTCTACAAAAACCCACAATACATACAAACTAATCCCCTCTTATGGTTTCCAAATCAAGCTATCATATGCATATCAAAGGAAATAACATAGAAAACAGCACACGAGATGCAAACACACAAGTTTTCCCTTAAAAACCCTTAGAAAGGGAAATAATCCAGCAAGAGAAAGCTATGAGCTCTGTATATCAATATGTTACAGTTGCTTACAAATTTTTATCATAGTTAGGGTTTTGGAATTTGCAGTGGACACATCCAGCAATGGCTATTTTTGTAGTACTATTTTTGGCCAATGGATGAGATCCTATTTTAGACCTTTTTATTTTATTATTTATTATAGGTATTAGGAATAGTTTTCTTTCTGCTATTTTTGCAGCTGAGGATATATTTGCTTTAAAATAGTCCTTTCTGGGATATTTATTATTTCTTAAATCCCTGTAAACTATCCTTTGTAAGCCTATAGATAAGTGCTTTAAGCAAGTAAACTTTTACTGATGGTTGAAACTAGGCTTATTCTGTGAAGATAGTGATTCAAGTTGTAGTTTATTGTAACTATGATTGCAATTTCTCTAAGTAAATTGAAAGTGGATTGTGTCCAATCAAACTTTGTAGTGGCAACATCTATTTAGTCTTAATTGTAGCCTTGAATGCAATTTAGTGGTTTAATATTTCAAATTGTGTTGTTATCCTTTAATAGCTTGTTGCAACAAAATAATAGTCTTTGCTTTAGCCAGTTGGAAGTCTGCTTGTTTGTGTGTACTTAATAATTTGTTTTCCTTAGATATCTAAAAATTGAAAAATAAATTGAATGAATGATTCAATAATCGGATAATGTATTCAACAATATACAAGCGTATATATAGAGATTACAAGACGATGTTCTAAATTAAGAGCACGTCGTTTAAAGTGAACTACTAAAAAGCTAAACGCTAAATAAAGCTTAAAAGCTAATTAACTAAAAAGAAAAAGCTAAACGCTAAATAAAGCTTAAAAGCTAATTAACTAAAAAGAAAAAGCTAAATGCTAAATAAAGCTTAAAAGCTAATTAACTAAAAAGCTAAATGACCATTAAACAAGGAACTAAATATAGGTGACTAAAATATAATTAAATATTCTAATACCCTCCCTTAATGGTCATTCTATCTACTAACTACCCTACAGAAGACACTGCAGGTCTTTTGATCACAAATGAAAAGAACACTCTGCGGTGGTGGAGACCCTCCCTGGATCTGAAAAGTGTTAATGACCAAGAATACCAAAACCCATCCAACTTGACGTTGGGTAACCAAACTGAAACCTGAAACCATAATTTTGAGGAAAAATCGGCAAACCCTCCAAAACTGAAGATACAAATCATCATTTTTGTGGAAAAAATGGTAAAAACCCTTGAAACGATTTTTGTGGAAAAAATCAAACAAAACCCTAAAACTTTGCATGGCAAGACCCAAAACACTACGTGGTAAGACACCAAACATCACGTGGTAAAACATCAAACATCATGCAGGAAAACACCAGACAACATCAAGTGGTAAAACACCAAACATCACATGGTAAAACAGCAAACCTCACGCGGCAAAATAGCAGACATCACGTGGTAAAACAACACTCCTTGATTTTTGAGGAAAAATCAACCAAAACCCTCCCATGATTTTTTTGTGGAGAAAAATCATAAAACCCAACCAATGACAAAATCAAAAAGCATAGAAGGCTGACTCCTCTTCAGATGCTTTACAACATGAGCCTGTACCTGCTCCTGAGACCCTCCCTGGTTGGACTTTTGATCAGCCATCCTCTTTCTACAGAACTTCTGGATATGCCCAGATCTACCACAATAGTGACATATGAATCTCTGCGTGAACCCCTCCTTAGAGTTGTGCTGCCTTTTCTGCTGTGAGTAATCACCTTTGCCCTTTTCCTTGGCAGTAAAAGCTTGCTCCGCACTGACACTGTTACTATCAAATTGTTGCTTCCATCTATCTTATTGTAGAAGCTCGGTGCAAAGATCGAGAAACTTCAAATCAACACTAGTAGAAGAGATATTGAGCATGTCAATGAAATGCTCGTAAGAGAGGGGAAGACTTTTCAGCGTGATCACTACCATATCCTCTTCCACCATGGTACGACCAATAGCTTCCAACTGGTCACCAGATACCATGAAAAATAAATTCCAAGGCAAATTTGTTGGCACAAAATTCGAGGTGCAGAAAACAAGGCACCTAGAAAAATCTGAGACCAACCCAAAAAAGCTCTCAAAAAAAACCACCAAGAATTCGACGGCTCAAAAATCGAGACAGAAAACGATGCACCCAAAAAAAATTGACGACGACCCATTTGAGGTCTCGAAAAACCCACCAAGAATCTGCAACCAGAATAAAATTTTGACTTGAATTGAAGGGTCAAAACCCTAGTTGAAAATTACAGAAACCCTAAGAAAAATTTTCAATCTACAAAAAAAACCTCCAAGTTGCAAACTCGAAAATCTCCAAAACCCTAAAAAAACATGAACTGCTGCCCAGCACAAAGAAATTTGCCCACAAACCAGAAACCCTTGAAACCCTCAAAAAGCCTTCAAAAAAGCAAAATCGTTTTTTTATTAAAAAAACAATAAAAAAAAATCTGGAAAATAATCCAGAAAGAAGGCCATGAATTTTTATTAAAAAATTTGCCAAACTTTAAAGAATCCCATTGACCCGCTCTAATGCCAGGAAAAATAAATTGAATGAACGATTCAATAATCGGATAATGTATTCAACAATATACAAGCGTATATATAGAGATTACAAGACGACGTTCTAAATTAAGACCAAGTCGTTTAAAGTGAACTACTAAAAAGCTAAACGCTAAATAAAGCTTAAAAGCTAATTAACTAAAAAGAAAAAGCTAAATGCTAAATAAAGCTTAAAAGCTAATTAACTAAAAAAAAAAGGCTAAATGCTAAATAAAGCTTAAAAGCTAATTAACTAAAAAGTTAAATGACCATTAAACAAGGAACTAAATATAGGTGACTAAAATATAATTAAATATTCTAATAAAAATCACCTCTACAAAGGCTTGATTATTGTCAATCCAATGCTTGCATCCAAGGCCAAAAGCATAGGTTGGTAGTTATTTTCATTTATCCAAAGTTCAAACCCCCTGAGTGAAATCTTATAAAGTGTTCATACCTATAAATTTTGTATATGGTTTTAGTCTAAGGTTAGTTTTAGGTTTAGTTAAAGTTGTAAGGTTTCCTTTACAACTTGAAGAATGGTTCTACCATACACATTGTTTCATTTTGTGTTGTCTCACAAGAAGCAAATTAAAACACTAACACAATTTAACAGCTCTTGCAATATGAAAAATCTTAATTCATGCTTGACAACTTATTAATTTTGCAATCTTACAACATTTCAACAAATCCTATGTGGGTAGGTTCAATAGAATGTGGTGTCCTATTGGATGAGTTCGAGTCAAGTCTGAGCTTAGGGCCAAAACCGCCCTAGGTTTGCTTGAGATCCAACCCGAACACCCCAAGTTCCCTATGAGTCCATTTCGGTCATACCCATCACTAACATGCCAAAAAAATCAAAATCGTAAATACGCTTAAAGGACAAATTGTCAATGGTAAACAAGCAGCTGATGCTAGAAGTAATAAAGCAACCATGCAAACAAAAGAGATTTTTGGAGTTGCATGGTAAGCTAAGTGAGATGCACTACACGCAATGTATAGTACAAGATACATTCAAAATGCACCAAGCAAGCACATTTCTCATTTCTCACCAATCCCATATTTGCAAGCTTTGAGATTCTCACCAACACATAGCTATTCATCAACACATATGCTCTCAAATTCCTCACCGACCACTACATGGCCACCTCTGGAGTCAACATCAACCACACGGTTTCTCAAACTTTGCCTTTCAATCGTATATTTATAGATGAATATATTTATATTTATTTAAAGCATATTTACAATAAAGAGGCTGATTTACCCCCCTTAATGGGGCAAGGAAGGATGATCTTCCTCTAAATCCCCGCATGGAGTGACTTGGACTGCCCCAAAAGACGGATGGATCAAGGTCAATTTCGATGGAGCATCAAGAAGGAACCCAAGACCTAGAGAGGCTGCATGCGTCACTCAAGACCACAATGGAAACATTCTTGCTAAATAATCAGAGCATCTGGGGGAAGGAACCAATAACCTTGCAAAATTCAAAGCAGCTTTACTTGGCCTAAAGCTAGGAAAGGAACTAAACGTGGGGGCGGTTGCATCTTGAAGGAGACTCCCTGATCACTGTCAACACCATCAAGCAAAATGCAACTCCAAACTGGAGGATGAACAGGTGGCTAAGGCCAATACGGGATCTCATTAACGGATTTGGAGACTTCAAGTTAACACGTGTTTATCATGAAGGAAATGACTTGGCCGATGTACTAGCCAAGCAAGCAATTCAGCGAGATCCATAGATGAGGTGGCATAAGTATTCTAATGTGACGGTGTGGCAAGGAAGGTGGGCTCTGATTGGAGGTTATAAATCATTAATTCCCACTCCGATGAGAAGAGAGGACGGGGTATGTTGCTTCACACGCGGGCCAAGGTATAGTGACTCCACTGGCATTACTATTTTTGAGAAGAATAATCTCAAAGGAAGGTTTCCCGAGAGATTGACTATAAGGTGGCATTGGGATATGCGGCATGCGGGCTGCAAGTATCATCACTAGGCACAGAGAGCCAAAAAATGTGTGTGAGTAAGGAATTAAACATTAATCACCTGTCTCATCGACAGATATGAGCAGATGTAAGTGATCATGACCAAACGAAGGTGATACCATGATGGTTACAAGTGAATACACGGCCATCGCAAATTGACACCAAGTTACTCAATTCTATTTATACCCCTTGGCGGCTACTAGTGACTCATGCCTAGTGAATTGAGAATTATTGAGTCTGTTTGCAATATGGATGCGCCCATTAGGTTGGTCTGCAAGAAACGCCAAATGTCATTTTTGGGGGAAGTCTTTGAGAAGAGACTAAAAACCATCCTTAATTCCTCAAACTACTTGGTTATCCACGCAGTAAAGACAATCCTAAGGGATGAGTTTTTGAGGGTGTGCCACAGGCACAGGGTTAACACGGACACAATGGCCATGTTGCTGGCAATTGTTCTCGAAGTAGGGGAAACTAAAGCGGGGCAAGTGTTCTTTGCCAGAAGGTCTTCAAAGTCATTATCTTGGGGAATTGGAGGACATTCTAGAGAATGTGGATCGAGAAAGAAGGATCTCGCTTCCCCACAATTATTATATCATTCGCAAAATGGGGGAGGTGAAAAAGATGCCTCTGGTTACCACCATGGAACCTGAAAAGATGGAGGAGAGAAAACCGGCTATTCTAAGAAACATGGTTTTCCTTAAGAAATTACTAGGAATATTGATGAATGAGGGAGGTAATTGGATAAAGAATTATCTGAGAGGCAAGGGCTTGGAGAGCAACGAAGAGGAGGCGGGGGGCATTCGGCATGGAGATTAAAGAGGATGAGGTGGCGGGCGATGCCAAGGGCACCCCCCCTCACCACATTGAATGGTCTCCCATAAAGACTACAGCCCAAAATGCCCAATCAGAGCTAGAGCCGAGGAGAGGAGGATGAAAGAACCTTAACAGCCCAGGTTTGCTTTCTTTTTGTTATGTCTCTCCATGTTATGACTGGGTTATAATGGTTGTGTTTCATTTTAGCATACCCATTATCAAAAGAATGAATGTAATATTAATATACTCATGGGTCACCATTTTGGGGGTTGGTGACCCCATTTTGAAAAATGTGGGTAGATAGGTGCTTAGATGAGCCATGGGTGCCATTTTTGGATAGATAGGCGATGACTACTATAGTGTAAATGTTATTTTCTGATATCAATACAAAGGGTGCTGCCCCATATGCAGCTATTAACTTACTGAAAAAAAAATAAAGAGGCTAATTTAATAAATGAATCTACTTATAAAATTATATATACTAGTTAAACTAAATATTATTATTATAAAAAAATTAAATATTTACTTATTGTTGATTTATTTTATATTTATATATTAAATTTGTTTTTTTTGTTATTAAATAGTTGCCAAGGGGCAGCACCCATTATATTGATATCAAAAAGCCTTCTACATCTATTTGCCAGTAACAGTAACTGTTATTATCTTCTGAAGATCTATCCCAACCTTGTCCCAAAATAGACAAAATTCCACCGTGAGTCACAAAACGGTGGATGCAGCTATGCCTATACAAACTTATCCCTTCCTATTCTTCAGTCGAACCATCCTGAGTGCTGGTAATGCCAAATATTATCCATATCCTACCATATTAGTCTCCATTACCCAAAATTGGAGACACATTCCAACAATCATTAAATTGTCACCTTAGACAAAGTGGTGACAAAATATATCCTATACATTCATGCATATTTGTAATGACAGAAAAGGGCGAGATGAAAACAAAGAAACTTCACAACCTGGTGCCAGTCCTCCTCCATCCTTATGTTTTTGGTTGCTAGAGCCTTTGCCACCACCGGACACTCTGAGTAGTAGGCATAATGGGTGGAACTCATCGCCATTTCTTCTATGTCTTGTTCATCATTCTCTATCCATTCCTTACCTTGCACAGAGAGTTCCAGGTTCAGGTCATCAACCTCTTCATTTTCCTTGAGCAAGCCTTCATCTCTCATATACTCCTTCACCCGTCCTTCCCTGGAGGATTCTATAACCCTAGCCAAACGTTGCAAGGAAGTAATGCTCCGCTCAATTTCATTCTACCGACCTTGCAACAATTTTGGTTCTAGGGTTTCTACTACCGGATACTTCCAAACTTCCCCACCTTGGACCTTTGACATGTAATAATTTTGTGGCAAAGGAACAAGCAAATTGCCATCTACATTGTCTAGAGCAGCATCAATTTCCCCTAGGAAGATGTGTTTGAAGAGCATTTGGCACGTCTTCTTGGTTCTAGCCTTCAACACCCCCATATACAATAACATTGCGAGAAACATTGCCATAATATCAGTGTTTACCCTGTGTTGGTGATGGGCCTTGAGAAATTCTAGCCCTAGCACCACCTTGACAGCATGATGAACCAGAGAATGCCCCACTAATAAAATGGCCGCCATCCTCTTGTCTGATACTTCACCAATAAAAAACATTTGCCTCTTAGTCGATTTGAGCAAAAGCGGTGTGTCCATTTCCAACTGAGTTATCGGCTTAAAGTGACGATTCCAAACAAGTCATGCATCACCGCTCAGGTTTTTATCTACCTGCCCGCAATCTGGCGTCATCACGATTCCTAGGCGATTGATTAATAATATAATGGCCAGACACCACTGAATCCACCTCATATGATGCCATTGATCTTGATCAATCCTTTCACACGCCTCAATTAATGACTCGTTAATGATATTTGCCAGTCCCCCACCTAGTCGAAACATGGTATAGCACACATAGGTCGTCCCATCATTCTATATTCTTTCTCCCCTTTTTCGAATGACGTGTTTCCTTATACCGACAATCTCATTTACAAGCCTTCCTCATGCCTCGATTTGATGGTGATGTCCTCGCAAGCTTTCGCTTGGTGACATTTGTTCTTTCGCCATCCTCCATCCACCCTCACGATATCATGCTCAAATATCAACCTCACTTCTACATGATTATTCTCGGTAGGAAGAGTAACTTTGTATCTTGAGTGATTTCGCAAATTTGGGGCACATTTGATAATTATTATTCCACCTTAGTCCTGCATAACCCGTGTCGAGTGTGGTTTCCTTCTCCCTCGTCTAATGCCAATTTGCAAAGTCCATCTGCCACACCATTACCCTCCCTATAAACATGTGATATTCTAACCTGTATGATGCTTACTATTGCCTCCTTGACCGGTCTTAGCCATTGAGCAAGTTGCCAATTAGGTGTATAGCTTTGTCTAATGGCATTAACAATAATCAATGAGTCCCCTTCCAAGTGAATCTACTTTACTTTCAAATCCATTCCCATCTACAACCCGATCAATGCCGCTCTGAATTCTGCAATATTATTGGTTAATGTATTCTGATTTTTCTGTTAGAATATTATTGGTATCGAGCCACACATCCAATTCTGCTTGGACCTGGATTTCCTTTAGAAGCTCCATCAAAGTTAATTTTTATCCATCCACTCTCAGGGGCAACCCACTGAACTCCCTCTCTAGGATTGATAGGAAGATTATCCTTTCGTGCCCCACAACGGGGGTATTTACATAATAAATTTATTGTAAACATAATATATTTATATTTATATTTATATTTATATTTATTTGCTTTTAATATATTCATATTGTTATTATGAGCATTTTTATATATTTTGTACCAAGGAACCCAACCCCACACATGAACAGCAACTTAAAACAAATATTGTCATTTGCAACTTTTCTTACCAAATGGTAAGATTGCTTAACAATATTATCTTTAGGAAATGTTTTTTGGTCAAGCTAACTCCTTTTGTGGATACCCAACAATTGATGAGGCAAGTAATTGCCTAAATTTGGCACAAATGGTAAGTCCTCTTGTCTTCCAATTTTACTAAATATTCACCATTAATATCATGTTCCTACATTTTAATCTCCTTTCTTTTTGAATTGTAGAAGCTACAGTTAAATGGACATCAAACAATGAAGGAGATTGGTGGTCCCTCTAGCCTCATAGACAAGAACAGTTCCCTCATCGCTCATTTTACACCGGTTATGCTTAACAAGTGTTATGCTACACTTGATTTTGGTTTCATTGCTCTTACAAGACTCGAATGACAAAGACCAAATGGGCCAAGCACCCTTGATCCTTTCTTAACTTCAAAAAATTGTTCTTACATGTTCATTTCAAGATGACTATTTCAAGGGAGCAATATGTAAGAACCCATTTTTGCATGTCTTGGTAATTGAGATCAATGGCCACTTTTAGTTTAAGGTTTAATTCTTACAGATTTAGAGAATGGGAACATGGTTGGAAGGGACCCATGCCTATCCAACTATTATTTCCTAAACTTTAAAGAGGCCCTCCAATCATCCCACAAAACATTTTCTCCAATCACTACATCCCTCAATACTAGAAAATTTGTGAATCATTGAAATAATAATAAAACCTTCCCCTAGTCACATAATAAATCATACGAGGCTAGCCCTATTTGGACGTATAAGCAATGTGTAACGTGTTTTAGGGCAGGACCCAAATTGGGTGGTTGAGCAAACAACATGTAACTTGAAATAAATAAATCATTATTTGTATTTTTGGCGGGAAGTGTATTTAGCCGACCTAGCCTATAAGGCAATATAACCATGTATAAATACAAGGCATAGTGATGCCTTGTCACAATCACTCAAGCAATCATCTCTTCATCGGTGAATATCTCTGCAATATCAGCAAACTTGCCTTAGGCATCAGCGAACTTGTTTTGACATCAGCGAATACACATTAGAGACCAGCGATCACACCTTGGAGGCCTACGATCTTCATCTAAGTCTCAGCTAACATCATCTCTGCTCATAGTATCAAGTTTTGAGTGTATTTCATCTACCGAATCTACCCTAGAATTTGCCCTACTGGTGATTGAAGGATATTCCAAGTTCAGATCAGAAGTTACAAGTCAGATTGTTAAAACTTGAACCAGAATATAGAAAATCTGAGAACAGAAAATAGATAAAGAAACACAAATGAACAAGCCCTCTTATCCTAGGAAAACCCTCCACCTGAGGGTGAAAAACCCAGCCCACTCAGAATTAACTTTATTATATCTCAAAAAAAAATACAATTGAAGATAGTCTCAGAATACTATCAATCATAATAATAAGCGTTTGATTCTCTATGAATCAATCATAAAATGAACTCAGCTGATACAACTCCAATACAACCCAAAACCTTCAAAAATCTGAAACTCGGTATGGAGAAAGAAATACACAATATTTCTGATCTGACAAACACGATCACAAGGAAGAAGAAGCCGATCAAGAAAGTTGTCGAAGAAGGGACCTGGCAAGGAAGAATGAAAAATATAACATATCAGAATATCAATGAAGAGTCATACGAAGGAAGAGGTAGAGGCATGGACAAATACTTCTGCACGGACAACCTCATCACCTTCATCGACAACCGTTGCAACATGAAGAGTCACCGTCAGTAAACAAGGCAAGGAAGGGACGGAAGCTAAGGAGTCGATGCTAGACAAGATAAATAAGGAGCCGGTAATCTCTATCAAAGCTATATCTTCAACACTCCCTCTTAGCAAGAGAGAGATCTTCATTACATCAACATATAACATGTACACATACTTGCAACTCAAAAAATGTCAACAAAAGAACATCACAGTTTTTATTCAATAGAGTTGTTATCTCAGTATGACAATATTCATCATAGCTACTCCTAGAGGATGAGTAAAACCAGAAAATAAAAAACATAAAGTCATACACATGACTTCCACCATAGCTACTCCCAAAGGGTGGAACAAGGGATTTCACCTCGAACTTCTCTCGCAGAGAAGAACTCGTTAACCAAGGGATTTCACCTCGAACTTCTCTCTCAGAGAAGAACTCATTAAACACAGGCAATGTATCACTGAAGCTGAGACTCTCTCTCAACAAGTGCATCATTCTCCATCATACCAAGCTTTTCTCGAAAGTAACAGAACTTCACTCTCGAAAGTGGCTTGGTGAGAATGTCTGCAGTCTACTCCTCTGTAGATATGTACTTGAGTTCAACTGCTTTTCGCTGAACCATGTCTCTCAAGTAATGATATTTAATTTCCACATGTTTGCTTCTATCATGAAATACTGGATTAACTAAAAGTTTCACACAGCTTTGATTATCACACATAATCACAGTAGGTTCCAAAGGCTGTCCAAACAAGCCTGCAAGTAATTTCCGAAGCCATACAGCTTCTCTTGCAGCCACACAAGCTGCAACATATTCTACTTCAGCTGTACTTTGTGCAACACAAGATTGTTTCCTGCTACACCAGGAAATCATAGCCGAACCTAGACTAAAACAGCAACCTGAAGTGTTTTTTCTGTCATGCACACAGCCTGCCCAGTTTGAATCAAAAAACCCTTGGAAGTTCATCTCTACACATGAAGAAAATCTTAAGCCAAGTCCAATTGTACCACGAACATATCTCAATATATGTTTGGCAGCCGCAAGGTGAATATGTCTTGGTTCACACATGAACTGACTCAAGGTATTAACTGCATAGCATATATCAGGCCTTGTGTTAACCAAGTACATTAAGGAGCCAATTAATTGTCTATACACAGTAAGCTGAACTAAATCTGAAGTAGCTGCATCCTCATGTAATTTCTTCAAATTTACTTCCATAGGAGTCACCATAGACTTACATTCTAACATGTCAAATCTTTTCAAAATATCAAATGCATATTTACCTTGACTCAATGTAATTTCATTTGATCTTTGTCATACCTCAAGTCCAAGGAAATAATGCAACAAACCAAGATCCTCCATTTCAAATTCTGAAGCTAAATCCTTCTTACATATGCCAATGAGATCATCATTACCAGTGAGGAATAAATCATCAACATATAGTACTAAAATCAGCACCTTATCATCACATACCTTGAAGTATAGGTTTGGATCAGCATCATTCTTTAGAAAACCCAAGCTCAAAAGATAGTGAAAGCTTGCTTAAGACCATATAAGGCCTTTTTCAGCCTTCATACATGAGAGTTTCTATTGTGAATAATAAAGCCCTCTGGCTGCTCAATGTAAACCTCCTCTTCAATTTTACCATTCAAGAAGGTTGTTTTCACATCCATTTGATGAAGTTTCCAGCCCTTAACAGCTGCAACAGCTATGATAGTCCCAATAGAAGTGTAACATGCTACAGGTGCAAAGGTTTCTTTGAAATCTATACCTTCCTTTTGGGAAAAACCTCTGGCTACAAATCTGGCCTTGTACTTTTCTATACTCCCATCAGCTACATGTTTGATTTTGAATAGCCACTTAGAAGAAACCACTGATTTGTTTTTAGGCCTAGGAACAATGTCACATACATCATTTTTCATAGTAGATTGATATTCCTCTATCATGGCATCCTTCCACACTTGCTGATTTAAAGCCTCTTCAACATCTAAAGGCTCAGATGCCAAGATATGAATCATAGAAGATACATAACCAGCAAACTTGTAAGGTCTATTGCTTTCTCTAAAAGTACCACGAGGGGCTGCATATTTTTCAGCATCTCCATAGTATGTCTAGCCCACAAAGGTCTTTTCTTGTTAACTAAACTAATACTGGGACCTACTGATGTAACTATAGAGTCAACTGGATCAATTGGATCAGCTGAATCAACAGGATCTTCTAAATCTGTAAACTCCCTCTGAATGTCTGAAGATGGATTCGGATCAGCTATGTCTAAATCTTGAGGGAGCTCAAAATCTTCTTTATCAGCTTCTATGCTAGATTCTTTGAATTTCATGCAAGCTACATCTTCATCAAAAGAAACATCCCTGCTGATCTCAATCTGTTTTTGTCCTAGAATGTAGATTCTATATGCTTTTGAAGAAACACTATAACCAACAAAAATGCCTTTCTTGCCTGAAGGTTCTAATTTAGATCTTTTCTCTTTAGGAACATGAATATAAACAGGGCATCCAAAGATTCTGAAATAACTTACATCTGGTTTGACACCTGTAAAGGCTTCTTCTGGAGTCAAGTTGTTTAAAATCTGATGAGGACTACGATTCTGAATGTGAACTGTTGTCCTGCAAGCCTCGGCCCAAAGAAATGTTTGAAGACTTTGGTCATGAATCGTAGCCTTTGCTGCTTCAACAATTGTCCTATTCTTCCTTCCAGCCACACCATTTTATTGAGGATTATAAGGGACACAAAACTCCCTCTTAATCCTAGCTTCAACACAAAAGTTATGAAAAACACCAGAAACATATTCTCCTCCATTATCAAATCTAAGAATTTTTATTTTCTTGCTAGATAGATTTTCAACAAGAGCTTTGAACTCTTTAAATCTAGATAGCACTTCATCAGACTCTTTAGACTTAAGAAAGTAAATCCAGCACTTAAGAGAAAAATCATCAATAAAGATAACATAATACCAAAAACCACTAAGAGAAGCAATTGACATGGGTCCACATAAATCAAAATGAATTAATTCTAGAACATTCTTTACTCTACTTTCACTACTATGAAAGGTGCTCTTAATGTTCTTACCTAGAGCACACCCCTTGCAAACACCTTCATGGTTTTGATTCAGCTTAGGAAGACCAATGACAACCTTCTCCATTGAAGACAAAGTTTTGAAATTTAAATGACCAAATCTTTTATGCCACAGCTCACTTGAACTTGAAGAATCATGAGCTAAGACTTGAATAGGATGAGCTGAAAGCTTGCAAAGACTATCATGACGAACACCAATAACATGAGCTAATTGAATACTAGAGTTCTTCTTCCATGCAAGTACTTTTCCATCAGCAAAAGCAACATGATAACCTTTGTCTTCTAATGCAGAAATAGAATTCAGATTCCTCTTAAAAACAAGAACAAATAGGACATCACTTAAATGAAGAGGAATACCAGAGTCCAACTAAAAAGAAGTATCACCAGCACCAGTATCACCAGCACCTTTCACAGATTAGCAAGCATCATCACCAATGATAACTTGAAGATGAGAGTCTTTTTCTTTCAAGTTTGAAAGGTGCTCACGAAAACCAATGATATGACGAGATGCTCCACTATCTATCAACCAAGTATCACAGTTAGTAGGAACATTACTAGAAAGTGCAGAAATAAATAAGAATCCTTCGGAATTTTCACTTGGATCTCTTTGAGGAGAAGGATTCTCAACATTTGCAGCAACTGCTTGAGTCTTAGATTTTGAAACACAATCTCTGGCAAAGTGACCAAATTTGTCACACCTAAAACACTGAATTCTAGAAAGGTCCTTCCACTTTTTCTTGGCAACAGGAACTGACTCATCATTCTTGTCTCTGAATCTTTTGAAGTTGCCTTTCTTTCCTTTCCCCTTAGATGCATGAGCAGCAAGCACATGATCATCTTCATGATGAGATTTGCGACCATAACCTCTTGCTTCTTGTCTGCATTCTTCCTGAACGCAATCTGCCCTCAACCTATCAAATTTAGGAATATCATCTCTTCCACTAATGCCTTGAATGAAGGATTCCTAGGAGATGGGAAGTCCATTCATAGCTAACATAACCAAGTCTTTATCAGCAAAAGTATCTCCAATTGCACTGAGTTGATCTTTTAACTCAAAAATCTTCATGAAATAAGAAGTAACAGATTCTCCTCTAGCCATTTTCACATGCAGCAGTTGACGCCTAAGGGCTAAAGCTCTGCTGGTATTGTTGAATTCATAAAGATCCTTTAGAGTCTGAAACAATTCCTTAGCTGAATCCAACATAGAGATGATAGGCACCAGATGATCCTTAATAGAATCAATCAGAATTTTCTTAGCCATGGTCTTGTTTTTTCTCCATTGAACTTTCTCTGCATCAGCAGAAGGTTCTTCTGCATCTTTCGAGACATAGTCAAGGAGATCATTCTCTTCTAGAGTGATCATAATTCTGAATTTCCAAGAAGAGTAATTTAACAAACCATCTAGTCTATCTTATACTTTCAATCCGTTCACCATAATGAATGACTTAGGCAAACAACTAAAAGAAATAAAGAACTTAAAAATTCTAGTTCTAGATCGATCTACTAGACCCGCTCTGATACCATGTTAAAACTTGAACTAGAATATAGAAAATCTGAGAACAGAAAATAGAGAAAGAAACACAAATGAACAAGCCCTCTTATCCTAGGAAAACCCTCCACCTGAGGGTGAAAAACCCAGCCCACTCAAAATTAACGTTATTATATCTCAGAAAAGAATACAATTGAAGATAGTCTCAAAATACTATCAATCATTATAATAAGAGTTTGATTCTCTATGAATCAATCATAAAATGAACTCAGTTGATACAACTCGAATACAAACCAAAACCTTCAAAAATCTGAAGCTCAGTATGCAGAAAGAAATACACAATATTTCTGATCTGACAGACACGATCACAAGGAAGAAGAAGCCGATCAAGAAAGTTGCCGAAGAAGGAGACGTGACAAGGAAGATTGACGAATATAACATATTGGAATATCAATGAAGAGTCATATGAAGGAAGAGATAGAGGCATGGACAGTTACTTCTGCATGGACAGCCTCATCACCTTCACCGACAGCCTCATCACCTCCACCGACAGCCGTTGCAACATAAAGAGTCACCGACAGTAAACAAGGAAAGGAAGGAACGGAAGCTAACGAGTTGATGCTAGACAAGATAAATAAGGAGCCGATAATCTCTATCGAAGCTATATCTTCAACACAGATAAGTCAGTTTTGCCATTGCCCTAGGAGGGCGAATTGTATTTGATCAATTGCTGATATTAATAAATAAGATCTAAACATTGTTGTTAGGTTTTTCCTTCGAGAGGGAGGTTTTCCCAGATATATGTGTGTTATGTGTGTGTATCTATGTTTTATGTTAATCTGATCACTAAAATCAACATGGTATCAGAGCCAAGTTCACTCTAAGTAATCAAATTAACAATAAACTCTCACTTTCAATCTGCTGTTCTTATTTCAATCAAGATAGTGACAGGGCTAAAGGTAGAAGACAGACTTGACAGGGCATTGAATTTCACTTCTTGGAAGGTTTGTGTCCTTCTTGCACTTGAGGAAAATGATCTACTTCAATTTGTAGTAGGACAAGAGCAAACTGAGCCTACAAATCAAGAGGAGTTACATCAGTTCAAGAAGAATGCCATCAAAGCCAAGAAGATTCTAATTGATTCTGTGAAAGACCATCTTGTTCCTATTCATCTCCAAGATGTCTTTTGCCAAGGAGATGTTCAAGCAGCTGGAAGGAATGTATGAGATCAACAACATAAGTAGGGCACTTGCATTAAGGAAACAACTGCATCAAGTCAAAATGGCAAAGGGAGAATCAGTCATGGCTTTTTTCATGAAGATTTCAGAATTAAAAGATCAGCTCAGTGCCATTGGAAGCAAAGTTGTGGACAAAGACATTGTTATGCTTGCATTAAATGGTCTTCCCCACTCTTAGGAACCATTCATTCAAAGCATAAGCGGGAGAGCTGAATTCCCCACATTTGATCGTCTCTTAGCTGACTGCATTCAAGAGGAATCACGTCGGGCTGCAAGAGGAATGATTAAGAGCTCCCATGGTGAAGACAATCATGTCCTTGCTGCCCAATTAGTCAAGAAGAAAGGTGGCTATTGGAAGAAGAACAACTTCAAGAGAAATAGAGATTTCAGACCCTCTGTTGCTCCTGATTCAAGAAAGAAGCCAAAGGATCTATCTTGCATTCGATGTTTCAGATGTGACAAGTTTGGTCACTATGCAAAGGAGTGTCAATCTCAGCCCAAGCAGCAAGAGGCAAACCTAGATGAAGTTTCAGATCAGAAAAATAATGAAGACTTCCTCTTCATTTCTGCCTTGTCAAGCAACATTCCTACAAATAGCGACACTTGGCTGATCGACAGTGGAGCATCTAGGCACATCACGAGCTACTAGGAGCAGCTTTCAGATTTGGTAGAGGAGGAGTCCAACCTTCATGTTGTTATTGGTGATGATGCTCGATATTCTGTAAGAGGTTTTAGTACTACTTCTCTTAACTTAGATTCTGGAATTTCTCTTCAGCTGAGTGATGTTTTGTTTGTACCGGGAATTAAAAGAAATCTAATCTCAATATCTGCCCTAGAAGATAAAGGTTATCAAATTGCATTTTCTGAAGGAAGAATTCTTGCATGGCATAAGAAATCCAGCATCAAATCAGCTCGTGTTATTGGAAATAGATTTGAGAGTCTCTACAAGATTTCAGCCCGTCCTATTCAAACTCTCATCCACGAAGTACATGAGTCAAGCGAACTATGGCATAGAAGACTCGGACATCTTCACTTTCGTGCTCTTCCCATACTTGAGAAGATGGTTAAAGGTATGCCTAAACTCAATCATATCCATGATGATACATGTAAAGGTTGTGCTATGGGTAAAAGCACTAAGAGTCCATTTCATAAAAGTGAATCTAGGTCTAAAGAGAAACTAGCTCTTCTCCATTCTGATTTATGTGGAGCTGTGTTTGTTGCATCTCCAAGTGGGTTCTTGTATTATGTAACCTTCATAGATGACTACTCTAGGAAAACATGGATTTACTTTCTAAGAACAAAAGAATCTGATGAAGTCTTAAGTAGATTTAAAGAATTTAAAGCCTTGGCTGAAAACTTATCTGGGAAAAGAATTAAAGTACTAAGATCTGACAATGGAGGTGAGTACACCTCGGGTGGATTTCATGATTTTTGTGTAGAGGCAAGGATTAAGAGGGAGTTATGTGCTCCCTACAACCCTCAGCAAAATGGGGTTGCAAAAAGAAAGAACAGATCCATAAATGAGGCAGCAAAGGCAATGATTCATGACCAAGACTTGCAAATGTTTCTATGGGCTAAAGCAGCTAGGACTGTTGTCTATATTCAAAATGGATGTCCTCACCGCATCTTGAAGGATATGACTCCGGAAGAAGCTTTCTCAAGAGCTAAACCAGATATCAGCCACATGAGGATCTTCGAAAGTCCAGTTTATGTTCATGTTCCTAAAGAGAAGAGAACCAAACTGGAACCTTCAAGCGAGAAAGGTATTCTTGTGGGCTACAGTGAGACCTCCAAAGCCTTCAGAATTTACATTCCAGGTCAAAAATACATTGAGGTTAGTAGAGATGTTACTTTTGAAGAGAATGTCGCATTCAAGAAGTCTAAAAGTTCGTTAATAGAAACTGATAATGAAGCTAATGGAAATCAAGATATGGATATTCATCATGATGTCAAGATTCAGAGGGAGTCTTCAGAACCTACAGATCATAATGATTCAATTGAGCCCATGGATCCCACTAATGGACCGAGAGATATTACAGTGAGCAGGAAAAGACCTCTTTGGGTAAGGAACACCATTCAAGAAGCTGAAAAGTTTGCAGCCCCCAAAGGCACCTTTAGAGAAAGTAGGAGACCGCAGAAGTTCTCCAACTATGTTGCATTGATGTGCAACATCAGTGAGACTGAACCTTGTAGCATTGAAGAGGCTATGAACCAACAAGCATGGAAAAACGCTATGGATGAAGAATATGAATCTATCATCAAGAATGATGTGTGGGATATTGTGCCTAGACCCAAAGGTAAGTCTGTTGTATCCTCTAAATGGTTGTTCAAAATTAAACATACTGCTGATGGAAGTATTGAGAAATATAAGGCTAGATTTGTAGCTTGTGGATTCTCTCAAAAGGAAGGCATAGATTATGAAGAAACATTTGCTCCTATTGCTAGATATACTTCCATTAGAACTATAATAGCTATTGCTGCAGCTAAAGGCTGGAAGTTACATCAGATGGATGTAAAGACTGCATTCTTAAATGGTGTCATTGAGGAAGAAGTATATTGAACAACCGGAAGGTTACGAGAGTCATGAAAGAGAATCTCACGTTTGCTGATTGAAGAAAGCACTATATGGCCTTAAGCAGGCCCCTCGTGCTTGGTATGAAAGAATTGACAAATATTTGGTAAGCTTAGGATTTTGTAAGAATGATGTTGATCCTAACCTATACTTCAAAGTGTTTGATAGTGAAATGCTAATTCTGGTTTTATATGTGGATGATTTATTTCTAACTAGTGAAGATAGTCTCATCATTAGATGCAAGAAAGAATTAGCTTCAGAATTTGAAATGAAAGATTTAGGCCTAATGCATTACTTTCTAGGACTAAAAATATGGCAAAGACCTAACGAAATCATTCTAAGTCAAGGAAAATATACTATTGATATCTTGAAAAGATTTGGAATGTTGGATTGCAAACCCATGTTTACTCCTATGGAGACTAACTTGAAAAAGTTAAGTATATCTGCTGCTAATTTTGATTTTGTAGATCCAACTAAGTACAGGTAGTTGATTGGATCCTTGATGTATCTAGTTAACACTAGACCAGACATTTGTTATGCAATTAGTGCTCTCAGCCAGTTCATGAACAAACCTAAGCATGTTCATCTTGTTGCAGCCAAGCATATCTTGAGATATTTGTGTGGCACATTTGGCTATGGCTTGAAGTACTCCCTTAATACCGTCATCACCTTGGAAGGTTATTCTGACTCCGATTAGGCAGGGAATGTCACTAACAGAAAGAGCACTTCAGGAGTATGTTTCAGTTTGGGATCTGCCATGATTTCTTGGGGTAGCAGGAAACAGTCCTCGATTGCATTGAGTACAGCTGAAGCAGAATACATTGCGTCAAGTGTGGCTTCAAGGGAAGCAGTGTGGCTTCGCAAGCTTCTTGTTGGGTTGTTTGGACAACCTTGGGAACCCACAATCATTCATTGTGATAACCAGAGTTGTATAAAGATGTTTGTCAATCCTGTGTTTCATGATAGATCAAAACATGTGGAGACTCATTATCACTATGTTCGAGACATGGTACAAAGAGGTGTCATTCAGCTGAAATACATCAGCACTGATGAGCAGATAGCAAATGTTCTCACCAAGCCTCTTACTCGAGTGAAGTTTGAATACTTCAAAGATAAGCTTGGAGTTGTGGAGAACATAGCTATGGCTAAGAGGGAGTCTCAGCTTCCATGATACATTAAGTTGTATCTTCCACCCTCTGCAGGCAATGCAAGGTGGTGTTGTATTCTTCTCTGGGAGAAGATTTGAGGTGAAAGACCTCTTCCACCCTCTGCGGGCAATGCAAGGTGGATCCATCCTCTGCGGGTATGCATGATGAATATCATGGAAAGAGTGCATGAAGTATTTAGATCACCCTCTGCGAGTGTCATGGTGATAGTCACAATGTGACTTGATTATTCAAGGGATCCTCCCTAGCTAAGAGGGAGTGTTGAAATATAGCTAGGTCCCATCCCTTGATTGGGCCAACCTAGCCTTTAAATTTCTAATTGGCCATTAGCCTTAGAAATTCGGCGTATAAGCTGGACCCATTTGTAACTTGTAAATCATATGAGGCTGGCCCTATTTGGCATATAAGCAATGTGTAACGTGTTTTACGGTAGGACCCAAATTGGGTGGTTGAGCAAACAACATGTAACTTGAAATAAATAAATCATTATTTGTATTTTTGGCGGGAAGTGTATTTAGCCGACCTAGCCTATAAGGCAATGTAACCATGTATAAATACAAGGCATAGTGATGCCTTGTCACAATCACTCAAGCAATCATCTCTTCATCAGCGAATATCTCTGCAATATCAGCAAACTTGCCTTAGGCATCAGCGGACTTGTTTTGAACATCAGCGAATACACATTAGAGACCAGTTATCACACCTTAGAGGCCTGCGATCTTCATCTGAGTCTCAGCTAACATCATCTCTGCTCATAGTATCAAGTTCTGAGTGTATTTCATCTGCCGAATCTACCCTAGAATCTGCCCTACTGGTGATTGAAGGATATTCCAAGTTCAGATCAGACGTTACAAGTCAGATAAGTCAGTTTTGCCTTTGCCCTAGGAGAGCAAATTGTATTTGATCAATTGCTGATATTAATAAATAAGATCCGAACATTGTTGCTGGGTTTTTCCTTCAAGAGAGAGGTTTCCCCAGGGTATATGTGTGTTATGTGTGTGTATCTATGTTTTAAGTTAATCTGATCACTAAAATCAACACCGCCCACTAGAGAACATGCATCCTAATGATCCTACTCTCCTAAGGCATATGATGACCAATCTCATCATGAAGCTGATATAATCCTACTCCCATTCAGCCAAAGAACAAGGGTTACTCGTTTGTTAGTGCCTCCTCAAACAATCCAAGGAGGCAATAGGACCATCAACTATCCAAAGGAAGCCTTATGCATAAAAAGAAGGTTTGAGGTTGTGAAACTCCATGGAAGAGAGTCAAGAGACCTTAATCATCTGAATGAGTTGTCCATAAATCCCCACCTTAATCAATTTATCGATTTCCCCTTCAATAGCAAGAGGAATCACAAAAGGAATAGTAGGGAGATGGATTATCAATAATAATATCCACATGCAATGTGAGCCACATTGCCTTGTCAATAGCTACACCACCTTATTTCCATCAACTTCTAAAATCAAAGTATATCTCCTCTAAATAATGAGTGAAAAAAAAAAATCTCTCCCTACTTGAAGCTAAACTACTCAAGGTCAAATCCAAAGATAGTTTGCTTACAAAAAATCATACAGTACAAGAATCTAGGTCCTCTCAACAAAGGCCTATTTGACTAACCCAATACTAAGCCCCCAAACCTTAGAGCCATAAAAGCATCAAAGTATCAAAGAGTCACATTTTAGATGGATACTCTAGAAATGAAGTTAAAAGCATTGCCACGAAAGTAACTCTAAAGAAATATCCCCGTTACTACATAGACAAGTAGGTGTATGCTTTAGCAATCTCATCAAGGTACCCTAGGAATTTGAAGTTGGAGAGTAAATCCTTATTTATGTTGAAGAACATAACTCTATTCTTATAATGATTCACTACCAATTAGCAAATTTCACAAAAGCAAGAACCAAGGAATTGACTTCTCTGATTCTTTGTAAACCGTCTGGAGAGTAAATCCTTATTTATGTTGAAGACCATAACTTTATTCTTATAATGATTCACTACCAATTAGCAAATTTCACAAAAGCAAGAACCAAAGAATCGACTTGTCTGATTCTTTGTAAACCATCTGGTTAAGAAGCTGACAGGAACAACAAATAGAAGAAAGGAGATTATAGAACATGGTACAAGATGCAACTATCTTCCAAATAGATGGTTCCTGCAAAAACTGTTCCAACTCATCAACATAATCCCAAACAAAATAGCAGAGAATGGTCAACCCTATTTGACCCAATAGTGCTCCTAATAAAATTAGAAATGCCACTTGCAGTATGAAAGTGGCCTACCAAGGTCTGATAAAGTCTGATGACATCAGCATAGAAGAAAATTTGTTGACCATGAATCAGTCATATGATGTCCTACTTGAGCTGAAGTTTGATATGCAGAAACTAGAAAACTAGATCTCCCTTCCAGTCAATTTTTATCCTTCCAAACATGTCTGCACATCAACTGGCAGGTTATGCCATCCAACTGGTAGAAATGACTATTATTGGCAAGAATACATATAAAATAAGCATAAATCAACGTACAGGGGATGGAAATGACTCATCACCATGCCAAAATGCTCTTATAGAGGCCTCAACGGGTTGGCAAGAACTTCAAATAAGATAAACAGTCATCCATGAGGCCCGTAATACAAAGAGTCATCAAGTGTAATAAAACACTTGGAACCGAAGGGTTATAATAGAATGATCACTCCAAAATCCAAAAATGTATAATAGAATGATCACTCCAAAATCCAAAAATGTATCTTCCTCAAGGAATTGGGCCATTGTTGATACATTAATCCATCCAGCAGTTGAATGGATCAAACCCTTCCTCCAAAGAGCCAAAGCCAAAGTAAATTGGGAAAGAGAAAGAAGTCAAGAACTGAAACTCAAAGTAAAAGTAAAAGATAAGGTAGGAACTGATATAATCCAATAGAATGAAGCATGGTAGTCTCCGAGATCCTTAAAGGAAAGTAATTTCTATATTATTAATTGTAAAGCTAATTCTGCAATCAGATTCCTGCCCACAGCAAGTTTCCTCCACATAAATTTTGGTATTATATGTCTATAAGTTTGTGAATTCATTTTTCCAGCATACATATGATGTTTCAATAATTTCTTTCTTAAAGAACAACACGTATCATTGATTCCACATAAATGATTTTCATTTGCATAAAGAGTTGTAGCAACTATAAGCTATATGTGATTGCTGATAAAAGAGCCACATAAGCATGTACTTTGATGATATGTAAATAAAAATTAATAAATCAATTTGAATTGAATAGAATAGTCTTAATTCCACAACCACTCTAAATAAGAGTGAAAGCAATGACTTTGTGGTACTAAGGAGTTATTCTCTATGATTTCAAAATATACTCATCAATACCTTCATCTACTCACCAGATACAGCCGTAAATTTTCACTGTTCATGTATGCCTGGAAAATTACTCATAAATGGAACTTTCAAATTTTACAAAAATTCAGCTGTGAACTCAATGTTGTCTGAGTTAGAATAATATATCTAATGCCTAAAGCAGGGCTAAAGTACTCAAACCACATAAGTATAAAATGTGGAGATATATAATTGTTTCTGAAGCCAGCTTAATTCCACAACCACTCCAAATAAGAGTGAAAGCAATGACTTTGTGGTACTAAGGAGTTATTCTCTATGATTTCAAAATATACTCATCAATACCTTCATCTACTCACCAGCTACAGCCATAAATTTTCACTGTCCATGCATGTCTGGAAAATCACTCATAAATGAAACTTTCAAATTTGACAAAAATTCAATGTGAACTCAATGTTGTCTGAGTTAGAATAATATATCTAATGCCTAAAGCAAGGCTAAAGTCCTCAAACCACATAAGCATGAAATGCAGAGATATCTAAAAAGCCATAGTTAGCAAAAGCTACTGTCCAAGACATAAAAGGTTGGACATTAATATTCATTGTGATGATAGCAAAGGCATAATCAACCACAATAGCTTAACCACCATAAGGAGAACGGGTATATCTGTTAGATACAAAGAAACAAAGCTATAAATTTGACTTGGTGCGCTACTGGGTAGAGTATACCTTCTAGCCAGGTAGGCCTAGGCACGACAGGGATTTTTTGTGATCATTTTAAAATTGAGTAAAATCCCTATGTCATCGAGATTGCCTACCTCTGGTAAATGGGTACCATCTATTGGACAATTATATGCAGTCCAGTACAAATTCAAGCATATTAATAAATGTAGGATCACATTTGATCCTTGAGAGTTGAGACTACATCTAAAAATGAACGAGAAAAATGGAAGAATGAAAGGTCAGTTGATTCAGCACAATGAAAGTGCCTCCCACAAGCAAAAGATTTGACTTCAACATTCTTTGGCCATCTAGAAAGCCTAAAACCAATTTTGAGGTCATAGAAGCAAATCCCATCCTCATTCATAAATTGGCATCTATGAATTCTCTATTCTAGCATTAAGATCTCAGGGCATAAATCAAGATGTCAATATTCATTAGTGTGGATAATAAATCTCAATGAGGTTGCACGAGAGCAACATTCAAAAATAAATACATCCTTGAAGAAAAGGTCCTTTGAATCCATAACCAAATACATCTACACCCCTTATTCAACCCCACCAGTGGAACAAAGAAACATTCTCAACTAAATCAAGCATGTTGCTAGAACCACAAACACATTTGGTTCTACATGTGTCCTACTTAAAAACTGATGCCCAATCATATCCGAAGAATGGAGGTAGAGTCCATTCAAGAATCATGCATTTCAATAAGTAAAATCAAGTCATGCCCATTTAAAATGTCCAGAAAGGGACATAAGGAGCACCACACAATATACTATGCTGCCAAATCCTGATAGAATCCTTGTTGGCCTGGAGGATGGACATGAATAGCATCATTGTATAGGCCAAGGGTGTGGCCCACCCCATGTGAGCAATGTCCAATCATGGCTTGTAGATTTAGATTGTACCCCATTTATTTTTATTTTTATTTCTCACTCCTGCAATTATGACAGTTTTCTTTTCCTTCAGTCTGCTAACCACAAAATTTAGACAGTGAGACTCTCAGTCAATTGGCCCAAAACAGGATAAGGCAATTGTTTTACTGCAACTGACCACTACTATTTTTCTGCAACAATCAGCCTCTCCCTTGTCTTTCTGCAACCTACCACTCTGTTGTTTTTTGCAACAGCCAGCCCATTTAACAGTAATTTGCATAGTCCTATTATGATATTTGGCCCCACTAACAGCAGTTTGCACAGTCCTATTATGATAGATTCTCTTTTCGAACTTCAATACCCACTAGGAGTACAAGTCAAGGTCATTGGAGCTTTAAGTGCCACCCCTAAAATCCATCTCCTCCTGCAGAAACCGCCAGCCAGCTTCCACAAAACCACCAACTCCCGAAAACAAGCAACTACAGACTGATACAACACAGATTTTCACAAATACTTTACAAAATGTTCGGCTTATTTACACATTTAAAAATCAGAATTATTTTTTAATGTACCCAATCACTGTTTATCCATACTGTACTGTTCATTGTTTATCCATACCATACAGAAATTTGTACAATTTTATTTTATTTCTGAATTTTCTCTTTTTCCTTTTGTGATGGGGGCAGGAGGCAATTCATCAGTTGGTTTTGGACAAGAATTGCAGTTCCTCACCGTAACTCCTCCAGTACATTCTTCTTCCAAATGGACTGGAATTGGCATACCCTTACCCAGGGTTTCATCGTTCTGATTTTGCATAATTTTCCTAGAATTCCTCACACTGAATCAACCTACCTTTCTTCCTCACTCTGAATCAGCATAGCTTCCTAGGGCTTCCTTGCTCTGATACCAAATGTTTGGAAGAATGAATTCATGGAGTTTGAGAGAACTGGATGGCAGGCACTTGAATGAGTGTATGCTTGTATTTCTTACCAAATAGGGAAGTTATATTATTAATTGTAAGATACCTTTTAGACACAGGTTAATGACGTTATTACATCATGAACATGCATTGCTTAGCAAAAAAAGTTAAACATTATGCATAATATTAATTATATCTAATAATCCACCATCATTGCAGTCAGAATCCTCCACTTAAATGGCATGAGAAACGAAGTTAAGAGAGCAACTGCAAGTTCCAGGTGATCTTAGCGGAAGGGCTACCTTTGAGACCTGCCATCTAAGTTAAGGAAGTTTGTGCCATGCCATATAAACTAATAACTCAAGTTCATTCCCAGTACAAGGGAACTGAATGGAATAGTTTAACACTCTTGATATTACTTGTGTCTTTCATTGTTTTATTTACAACTGCCCTTTGAATTGATGCTTCGAAATTGTGTATCAATAAACACAGCAGATACCACCACTACTAAACTAGAATTTATAAAAATAACAATAGTATAATGATTAATCATTGTGCAAAAGAAATCCTGTTGAAAAAACATATAATATATTTGTCCTAAACATTATAGAACTGCAAAGCCATAGTGACAAGGTGACACCTTGGCTAATCGTTTTGTTAAACCAAAACAGATGTTTTAATGTGTAATGATATGTGACTCAGTTTCTTAAACAGTAAACTACAGTATAGTCACAAGTGGGATGTCTAATCAAGGTATTTACATTTGGATATGTGCTTGTTAAAGAAGTGAGCCACTCCCAATCTGTAATAAGGAGCCTACCGGAAAAAAAAAAATCCAGTCACCAAGCAGATCAGTAACTCTGCTAGAGAGCACCCTATTGGGACTCAAATTTGTCATGTTATTTTTGCTTGAGTCCCTTCTTGTTTTAGCCTTAGTTGGCCCAGGTTGATAATTGATCAGAGATAATTTGTGCAGGCCTTTGTTTTCATGTTCTCCTTTTCTGCCATGTTGCCTTCAATCTTTTTACTTCTGTCAATTATTTAAGTTAGAAAAATCCAAAATTGACTAAGTCTTTTCTTGCTTGTCGGCCCTTCACAAAGGTTTTGAAACCTTTGTCAAGAGCTGACAAGGTCTTGACATGGGTTTCTAACCTCATAGTTTCATTTGTAAAATATGTTAATTTATTATGCTCGACGAGTTTGAAAGGTTCTAAAAATTTGTCGGCTCCCAACATGTTTTTTCACAACCTTATTGAAGGCTGCCAAAAAATTTATAACTTTTCAATGTGGCCAAGTTTGATGCTTGTTAGAATCTGGAGGAGGCTTTGAAACATCTGTTGACTCCCAAAAAGGTTCTCACAACCTTGTCAAAGCACAACATACTTTTCAGAACCTGTTGAGAATAATGTGAAGGCAAGGGCAGAAGGCATGCTTGTCAAAAAAATCAAAACAAGATAATGAAGAAAGGCTAAGTGTTAGCATCTATAGTTCAAGGTGGTTTCGAAAGCCCATTGGACGCCAACCAACTTTTGATAAATTCTGTGATAGGATTTGATGTGGTTCAATGTTGCGTTTGTTGATCTTTTCAGGTGGTTTTGCAACCTTGGGCCAACATCAATGGGGTTGTGACAACCTGTCTCTTTGTCAATATGCATGAATAAGGCACATATGCTATTTCAAAGGTAATTTCAAATGGGTTATTGAGCGCTAAACAGATGTGGTGATGTGCTTCTCACCACCTACTCGCCTTTATGGTAGTAGTTCTCCCAACTACCCGCCATGAATGTTGCTATTCCCTCACCTGCCAAAATTCAATGTTGTTGATGCTGTTCAATCTGAGGCACTCATATTGGGTGGAAGTGCTTCTGGATCATGGATTTCAAATATCTATAGTGCAATGATTAGGGCTTGAGGCCCTGCAGGTGTTAAAGCACAAATTTTATCATTTTCAGAGGTAAAGGTTGATTGCACGATGGTTCTCTAGACACCAAAGATTTGTCAATGTGTTGCAGGGCAGCCATAAACACCACATCCAATTTTGTTGAGGAGTCTCAAACCTGTGGAGTCAAAGAAGGGTAATATTGCAAGTGTATTGTGTTGCAGGATGTCTCCATGGTAGCATGTATGTATCTAGGAGAGTTTCTTAGTCACGGCTAGGGGTTTTCCTTGGCCGCATTTGCTGGCACAAATGTAATGCTAAGTTAGATGAATGTAACAGCATTCTGAAAACATTGCAAGACTTGTAATAATCTTTCTCAACTTACATATGGGTATATGCAATTATATCATGGATTACCAAGTATGCCCTATTACAAGATTTCATATCATTGTTTATGCAAATACATAGCTCCATGTTCTTCTATTCCAATTTGTTTTCTTTTCAATGTGTTGTCACTATATTGCCCAATTAGATAGGCACAGGTCTGGAACTACACTCCATCCCACCTCATTCAAATCAAAACCTTAACCAGTAGTGATGTAATAAAGTAGTCCTTCCTGTGCACCCATGACCATCAATATAACCAGGGAATTATTCTTAAGTGAGCATTCAATAGATATATTTTATGTGGGTTATGCTTGTGCGGTCTTATCAACTATATAGGGGTTATATGCAACCAGTCTTTCTTGACATAGTGACAGTATTTGGGGTGAAGATTGCAATTGGGTTTGGTTGTATTTGTTTTTGGTTGTCGATTTCGTTTAAGTTTAATACCTATTTAGGTATACCCCTAGGAACACCCTCCAGAGCCCAAGCTGAGCTTGAAGTGTACAAGAGATAACCCACTCTGACCTTATTATTTATATCCTCCATGTTTTGTTGATGAGCCAATTTCACTTGCATAATGACAACCCTGGCCTTGTGAGTGAGATTCCATTCTAAGAAGTGGAGCAACAGTTTTGGGACCCAACACACCACATCATGCACATGGGAGATTCTAGGTTCAAGTCAAAGTTGGTCCACGAAAAATAACATGGTATCAAAAGCTAGGATCCCTAAACGCCAAAATGTGGCTAGAGGGGGTTGTTGGAGAAATAAGCAAAAATTCAAGCCATTATAAGGGGTCTACTAAAAAACCCATCACAAAGAGTCTGGTAGCTCAATGTTAGAACACCAGAACATGCACATGGGAGGCCCTAGATTCAAGTCCTAGTTGGTCTATTGAAAATAACAATCCTTGCAAAGATAAAATGGAACACTTGATATTTTATGACCATCTAATGCTTACTTGCTTTCTCTGTTGAGAATTTTTATTTTAATAACATGCAACTGAATTTGATGGAGCTTTAATTCATATTTGAATGAGGAAGCTTTGCATTTCAGGTTTCTGCAGGATAACGCTGTTCATATTATGGTTAACCGTGGTCTCGAGTTTAGTTATGTCCCTGTGGCTGAAAAAGCCAACCATAACAGAGGCTAACATCGTTACAAACTGTGAAATTGGAGGAAAAAGAACATCACAAGTGGATTAATCAAAGTAAGAGATTTCTAATGGCATATGACAGGATGACTATTGCTAAAGGTGGAAACGGGCATCTAAATTGGTCATTGGTGGCACAGTGCCTACAAGGAAGCTGATGCATAGCATGGCTCACCTACACCACTTACAGGAAGATAAGAATACAAACAAGATCTCATCGTAAAATCCATTTCTAAAGAACACTAGAAAAAGGAAAGGCGAGCATTTCTAAAAGAGGAAACCCCTAAAGAATCGATTAATCAACAAGTAACAGATCTGACATGTCAAAATGTATGACCTGATATACATGGCAAAGGCAAACTGAAATACCTCACAGTACTCCACTATGCTAGTTTATGTTAGCATAAGAGACAATGTCACGCTTTTGCCCATTCTGTCATGCAAAATAGACCTGACAAATAATTTTTCAACAGAAATGATAGCAGAGTTTTGCAGCGCCATAGTGCTGAGATTTATGAGATTTCTTGGGGCACTAAGCTTCTGAGATCTAACTATGATATTAATGTTCCATTCTGCAATGCTTAGCACTAATTTGAGATGTTCCCAGCAGTGAAAATGTGAAGAAATGGATATATTCTATGTGCATTGTTTTCCTCCTAGTCGTAAGATTATTCACAATATTTTGCCAGTGTAGAGAGATCTGAGTTCTGTTGAGTTTCCTTCCTCACTTAGTATTCACATTTTACGCTTTGAGTCTGTGTCTCACATTAGAGAACAGATTCCTCAACCACAAAAGTTTATTAAAAACCTGACAATGTCACATTGATGAAAATATAAGGTAGAGTATGTTTCTTCTGTTAACAGTGAAATCTACCTTAAGAAGCTAATAGGTCAATCATTTAATAATCATCAATTGCAAAAAGTTCCATGAATTGTATAAGAACATGACAGCCAGCTATCATGCAAAACCCTTACCCAGAGCACAAGTCTTGGCAAAACAGCTAAGAAAACTAATAAAAAGCTTACATGTTGACCAAATATTCTGTATACCTATACTTAACTTCTTTCCTAAGGTTCTTACAGCTAATTTGCAATCATCTTCAAGATAACAAATACACAAAGAACCAAGTTGAAGTTCTGTCATCAAAGATCTGCCACTGAATGCTTGAGCAAACATACCTTCAACATCAGCATTTGATGCTTCAGCAGTAAGCTGTTCAATAATACGAGGTACAACATCTGCTCTTGTCACCCCTCCTACTGCATCCAGGTCAGCAAGAGCATCCCAATTAGGAGTCGGTATTCCACCACCAGCGCTTATACCTTGTGCACCTGTATCTGATAAAATCCTGGCCAAGTAGTAATATATATAGCGCAAGACACTCCTATCTTCACATTGTTGATGAAGCTGCATATTTGCAAAACCACCAATTATAAATGAACAAGGACAGAACATGTTTTTACCAATACAAAATAAAAACCTGGTCTAACAAGGTTTATTAAAACAACTGCAAGTTTTCAAAGAATCTCCATACAGTATCAATATCATATCTACAACTGAAATACTGAAAAGATCAGAAAATTTTGGCAGAACGCATTCAACTTTTTGAGTCATATAATTGCAAACCAATAAAGGACAAATACTCAAATTGAAATAGCTTGTAGCATTTACAAAATACAAAAGAGCATCTGGTTGACAGTGACATACCATGACAAGCGAAGGGGCCAATGAAGGGTCAACTGAATTATACACAGCAAGTTTGGGAAACACTTGATGTACTAGCTGCTTTTGTGAGCTTTTCTGTATCAAATTTGTAGGAAAGTTAAATACTGGTACAGAAACAACAAAACCAACCTAGAATTACCAATCAAAAACATAAAATTGAAAGGAGATAGCAACCACTAACCTGATCAGCCGATGCTGCAAGTTCGTGGATACTCCTTGCAAGTTGCGAGTAAGACAAAGGCTGCAAATCACGGTGTCCAATAAGTCTACCTGGCGAGTCATTGGAGACATTCCAAGCTATGACAGTTCTTGGTGCAGTCCCCAACTCATAGAATAATAATAAAAAATACAAGAAACTAAGAGATTCCATTATCACTTATGTTTATGCATAATCTTATACTTTATTGCCAACACTGGCAATAATGTATTTTGTATGTACTTGAATCTAAAATTTATTCTTCTTTGTTGCTCTCCCACACTTGACTATCTCTGCTAGTATTATGTATTTGATTGAGGTACTTCATGTAAGAAATACTTTGTAAAGTAAAACTGACCATACAAGTTTTGATTGCATAATTAAGGACAAATTTATCTACTTATGCTACACGTGGATATATCACATAAGAAGAAACAACCTCATTCCCTATCAACTTCACATGTGTTATCTCATTAAAAACAGGAATAGATCTATCAATATGGATAGTACCTCTACACATTAATTTAGAGCTAGGATCTGCTATACAACATTCAGAAGCAACTACATAGCATATGGTACATATAAAATTTGTTAGAATAATATTTCTTCATATTGTTTAATGGTCAAATATTTTGTAATTAGATATCTACAGTTCTAGGTTGTTAGAAGTAGGTGTCTTCATTTATATCTACAGTATTATGTTATTTCTATATATTGCAATCTTTCCTTCAAAAATAGACAAGTATTTTTACCAATTTTTACCTGAACATGGTATCAGAGCAGAAGAAAAAAATTTCGAAATTATTTCAGTTTATTCTTCCAAAACACCGCCTAAGGTTTTTTTGGTCAGAATTCCGCCTGTGTTTTCGTGGCAGATCTATTTTTCGGCAGGGTTTTTTCGCTATTTTTCGCGATGGCCCTTTCTTTCTATTCACAACCCACGTTAGTTTTTCAGTGATTTTTTCATCACGCGATTTCATGTCTTCTGCAAGCCGCGCGATTTTTTGTGCTGACTATGCGGTGTGATTCGGCGGCGATTTCGCGATTTCCACGAAATTTCTTTGCGCGCGACGTCATTTCTTTCTGCATGCGATTTTCTGTGCGATTTTTCTCTAAATCGCGTGCAACCTGCCCTTTCAACCCGCGATCTTCTGCGTCTAGGGTTTTTTAAATCCTCAATCTATTTCCAACATGCAAAATCTCTGTGATTTTTTCGAGATTTTCGTGTGTCCAACGGATTATATTTTTCTGCTCCGTTTTTATTTGCGTGTGCGATTTTTTGCCTCTCGTGCAACCTGCGTTTTTCTTTGCCGGGATCTGCACGTGCGATTTCTCTTCGCAACGGCTCTGTATTTCGCTTATGCATAAAGTCACCTAAGGTTTTTCACGAACCCTCTATGTTTTTGCGTGACTAGGGTTTTCAAACAAATTATTCACATCTGCAACATACTTTTGCCGCCTAGGGTCTCTATCAGTTTTGACCGGGGTTTTGAACCCTCCATCAAGTCGAACTTTTATTTCAATTACAGATTCTTGGTAGGTTTTTCAAAACCTCAACTGGGTTGCTGTTAGATTTTTTTGGGTCTTCCAAAAAAATCTGCCTCAAAACCGTGCTAGGGTTTCAGTTTCTACCTCAAAATTCGACTTGCAGAACTGGTTTTCGTGCATTGGAATTTGTGCCTTCACCAATTCGACCTCGGGATACATGATGGCATCTCTGACAAACATTATGCTCGAAAGTAGCCAAAAATTCAACGGCCGCAATTACAACACCTGGAAGCAACGCATGTTGACAATTTTTTATTACTGATGTCTTGATGCAGTTGTTCTAGGCACGTCTCAACGTCCAACTACTACCAGAAAAAATCAGGACAAACGGGATGAGCGCAACCGGGAAGCAGTCATGCTCATTAAACTCTCTGTCACCGAAGAGCAGCTACCTCAGGTAACGTCCAACAAAACTGCGAAGGAGATATGGGATCATTTGAAGAGTCTCCATGAAACCTCTGACAAGAGTCGAGCATTCTTTCTGGAGAACATGCTCTTTTCGATTATGATGGATGAGAGGACACCTCTGCAGGATCACTTGACAAAGATCAAGGACATCCGTGATCAACTTGAGGCGATTGGTCACACAATGGAGGAAGAGGACATGGTAGTCATCACTCTGAAGAGTTTGCCCAAATCTTATGAGCATTTCATTGAAACGCTGAATATCACTTCCACTGATGTCGATTTGAAGTTTCTCGATCTTTGTAACAAGCTTTTACAGCAAGATCGGTGGCGACAGCAGTTTGGAAGTAGTACCAGTTCCACCTCCACCAAGCAAGCGTTCTCTGACAAATCTTCTACTAAGAACAAAGGGAAGGCTCTATCTTCTCAGTCGAAAGGCTTTGGTTCTTCTCAAGTCAACAAGAAGAAGAAGAACGTTCAATGCAATTATTGTCATAAGTTTGGTCACATGAAGGCCGAGTGTCAAATTTGATTGGCTTCTAAACAAAAGAAGCAAGGAGGGTCTCAACAAAAGGCAAATGTCGCAGAGCACTCTGAGCAGAAAGAATCTACATTCTATGCTTTTATGACAAAGAGAACAGTAGATCCAAGACACTCTTCTGCCTAGTATATCGATTCAAGGGCTTCGCAGCATTTTACTCATCGTCAGGATTGGTTCACGAAATTGAACCATTCTTGGATTCAGTACTCTTCGGAGGAGGAGAAGAGTACACATTTGCTGGTAAGGGCACTCTCCAAATTCATTTAGGAGGTAGAAATTTAACTTTTCTTGATGTCTACTATGTTCTAGGCATGGAACATAATCTCCTCTCCATCAACCAAAGCATGAGGCATTCTCCTCAATTAGATGTTATCTTCAGTCCATCCATCTGCAGCATTGTTGATAGGGAGACTCGTACTACAATCGCTATGGGACTTGAGGATCATGATTTGTATAGACTTGCTGATTTCGGCGATTCTCAGGAGCACGCTCTGGTTGCTAGGAATACATCCATCAAAACACTTTGGCATCGGCGTTATGGGCACTTAAACATGCACTATCTCTCTCAGTTATCTCGAGAGGGTTTGGTTGCTGGTCTACCTAAGATCCAACCTCAAAATCATGGAGTTTGTGGAGCCTGTCAAGCTGGGAAGTAGCATTGGACACCATTCTCGGATGGCGATTCTTGGCGAGCCTCCAAGGTCCTTCAATTGGTTCACGTTGATGTATGTGGGGCAATGAATACACCTTTTGTTACTAGTTGCAGGTACTTTTTATTATTTGTTGACGATTGCAGTCGTAAAATGTGGGTGTATTTTTTGAAAAATAAATCAGATGTGTTCAGTATAATTCAGCAGTTTAAGGCCTTAGTTGAGAAAGAATCCGGTTCTCAGATTGTCACTCTAAGGTCAAATAATGGGAGGGAGTTTTGTCCCAATGACTTCTCTACATTTTGTGCTACACATGGCATTATGCGCCAACTCACCACACCATACACCCCTCAGCAGAATGGTGTCGTTGAACGTAGGAATTGCACCATTACTGAAATGGCTCGTTCTATAATAAAGCATAGAAATGTTCCTAAGAAATACTATGCTGAAGTAGTTTACACTACAGTCTACCTCCTGAATTGGTCACATACACATGACGTTAAGAAGATGACTCCTAAAGAAGCCTGGTCAGGATGCCAACCTAAAGTGGGCCATTTGAAAGTCTTTGGTTCTACTGCTCATGTATGGATTCCAGACGCCAAGCATGCTAAGCTAGATTCAAAGAGACAAACACTAATTTTTACTGGTTACAGCGACAACCACAAGGCCTACATGTTGATTGATGTGGGGACAAATCGTCTCATTTTCAGTCGTGATGTTGTGGTTGATGAGACTATTGGTCCATTTATGCCTTCTACTATTCCTAGTCCTGTGACTCAATCTGTGCAGACTTCTGATGTTGGTGTTCATCTTCCTCTTGGTTCCCATGATGGGAGGGCTTCAGAGCATTCTGACTCTAAAGATGAGGAATCTACCGATCCTGTACCACCTGATTTTTCACAAGATTCACATCCAGATGACTTTGTTCCAGAAACTCCAGGGGATGTTGTTCCTCCAATGCCAGATGTTGGTACTTCTACACTCAGGCCTAAGTGGTGGGCCAAGACAATAGGAGATCTTCATGATGATGAGCTTCTTGAGGATAGATCAGTTCACCGAAAGAGAAAGCAGCAGAATACAGTCAACTTTGCACTTATGGCCAACATCCACAGCATCCATGAGCCCCAAACATATTCCGAGGCTAAAGGCATTCCTGAGTGGGAAAAGGCTATGGACACGAAATACCATAGTCTTCTGAAGAATAACACTGGGTTCTTTCTGATCTGCCTCCTGGGAAGAAACCTATCAGTTGTAAATGGGTTTACAAAGTCAAGTATCATGCAGATGGTACTTCGGATAAGTACAAGGCCAGATTGGTTGCTCGAGGATTTACACAACGGGAGGGCATTGACTACAAGGAGACTTTTGCTCCTACTGCCAAGATGAGCACGATTCGTCTTCTTCTTGCTATTGCAGCTCAGTTTGGATGGAAACTTCACCAGATGGATGTTAAGAGTGCATTCCTCAACGATGAGTTGCAAGAAGAAGTTTATATGACTCAACCTCCTGGCTTCAGGGTTCCTGAAAAGGAACATCAGGTTTGCAGATTGGTAAAAGCACTCTATGGCCTGAAGCAAGCCCCTCGGGCTTGGTACTTTAAGATTGATCAATATTTGGTTGAACATGGTTTTCAGCGAAGTCCCTCTGACACTAATCTGTATGTCAAACTCTCCGGTGATGATATCCTTTTTCTTGTTGTCTACGTGGATGACTTGATCATTACTGGCAATTCAGCACATTTGATTACAACCATCAAACAAGACTTGTGCCAAGCTTTTGACATGACAAATTTGGGGCTTCTCCATTATTGCTTAGGTGTTGAAGTTAGGCAGACTAATGACAGTATCTTTATTTCACAGTCCAAGTATGCTCGCAGTTTGCTTGACAAGTTTCGAATACAGGATTGTAAACCTACTTCCACACCTATGGAGAAAGGGCTGAAATTATCAGCCAAGTCTAATTCACCTACAATAGATGAAACCGAATTCAGGCAACTAGTAGGCAGCCTCATCTACCTCACTGCCAGTAGACCTAACATCTATTTTGCTATCAGCTGCATCTCTCACTTCATGACAACCCCAAAAGTTGATCATTTGACTGCAGCGAAGCGAGTACTATGATATGTGAAAGGCACTTCAGACTATGGCATTCTGTATAGCAGGTGCAACGATCCAAAGTTGATTGATTATACTAACTCGGAATGGGCAGGATCAGTGGATGACAGAACATCCACTTCTGGGTACGTATTCAGTTTGGGTATAGGTGCCATCACTTGGAGCAGCAAGAAGCAACAAGCCGTGGCTCTTTCCTCGACCGAAGCCGAATACCAGGGAACAGTCAAGGCCGCATGTGAGGCAGTTTGGCTCCGAAGAATGCTTTCTGACATGCAGATGCCGTTGTCCTTCTCCCTTGTATACTGATAATCAAGGGGTGCTCAAACTGACCAAAAATTCAGTCTTCCATGAACGTACCAAGCATGTCGAACTTCATTGTCACTACATCCACAAGTTGGTAGAAGACGAATCAATTCAGTTGCAATATGTTCCGACAACGGATCAGATTGCGGATATTCTCACCAAGTCTCTGAGCTTGGATAAGTTTGTAAAATTCAGGGGGCAACTTAGTGTTTTTGATAGATTGACCATTAAGGGAGGGTGTTAGAATAATATTACATATTGTTTAATGGTCAAATATATTGTAATTAGATGTCTACAATTCTAGGTAGTTAGAAGTACGTGTCTGTAATTTTATACCCTAGGTTTGTTAATCATATTTATATGCTTTGATTATGCCCTAGATTCTAATCAGATTTGTGGCAAAATAAGTTAACATTCAGTAAAATCAGAAATAAAGTAAGTAACTAGTAGACAAACACACATACCCTGGGAAAACCTCCAAGGAGGAAAAACCCAGCATTAAAGACCCACAGGTCAGATTATATATTCTCCTCTTAAAATCACAAGTACAATACTTAGCTTCTTTGTCAAATCTGATCCTTTTGCATAGCAGATCTGCACTTGTAAGTTCTCCAAGTCTATACCAAAAACAGCCTATGTCCTCTTGGACAATTTCGCACAAGTCTGAATAATTTCGCTTTCCTCCTTGTGTATTCGCACCTTATTAAGCAGAGCTAATTCACTTTTCTTGCAGAATGAATGAGTGAGTTTGACTTGCAAAATGTCTTCTATTTATACGCACCTTTAACTCTTAATTGCAAGTCGGCCTCCTTTAAATTTTGGCGCCAATATATATATATATATATATATATATATATATATATAATGTGGCATGTGTATTTAGGATAGCGTGAAGACTGGGCTAGGCGTAGATTTGGGGTCACGTTACCCTAGGATAGGGCCCAGACCTAAGGGGTTCAGATGTTGCCTTAAGGCAATCCGAACCCATATATAGCCCTAGTTACAAACAACACTCCCTCTTAACCAGGGAAGAGGAGAATACATAATCTGAACCTTTAGAGTTCCATCCAGCACACAAGCATAGAATTACATCTTCCACCTAGCACACAAGCATAGGATGGTTCTAGCACACAAGCATAGAAAGTGTAATACACCAATGGGTCTTTACATCATTACAATTATCCATCTAGCACACAAGCATAGATTGGATATAATTCATTCTTGCACACAAGCACGGAATGATTCAAAGTGCTACAAATAGAGTCACTGAGATTGAAGCTCCCTCTCAATCAGGGTTCCGTTTTTCACAACACCAAGTCTGTCTCTGAAGTATTCGAACTTCACTCTGGATATAGGTTTGGTAAGGATGTACTTTAGATGAATGGTGCCTCTTTGCACCATATCCTGAATGAAATGATAGTGTGTTTCCACATGTTTGGATCGAACATGGAATACAGGATTTACTGACATCTTTATACAGCTTTGATTATCACAATGAAAGGTGGTAGGACCACTAACTTGACCAAATAGTCCAACAAGGAGCTTACGAAGCCACACTGCTTCTCTGGATGCAACAGATGCGGCAATGTACTCAGCTTCTGCAGTGCTTAATGCTACCGCAGATTGCTTTCTACATGCCCAAGAGATCACTGCAGAACCCAAGTTGAAGCAGATACCTAAAATACTTTTCCTGTCCTTGACATTTCCCGCCCAATCTAAATCTGAGTAGCCTTCCAAGAGGATTGAGGTATTAAGTGAATACTTCAGCCCATAACCAATCGTGCCACGCAGGTATCTTAGAATGTGCTTGGCAGCAACCAGGTGAACAAGTTTAGGTAAGCTCATGAACTGACTGAGAGCATTCACAGCATAACAGATATCTGGCCTAGTATTGACTAGGTACATCGAGGAGCCAATCAACTGCTTGTACTCAGATGGATCTGCAAAACCAAAGTTAGCTGCAGAAACACTTAACTTCTTTAAGTTAGATTCCATAAGAGTATGCATAGGTTTACAATCTATCATCCTAAATCTTTTCAGAATATCAATAGTATATTTTCCTTGACTTAAAAAAATTTCATTGGATCTTTGCCATACTTCTAACCCTAGGAAGTAATGCATTAAACCTAAGTCCTTCATTTCAAATTCTGAGGCTAATTCCTTTTTACATCTTATGATTAATTTACTTTCACCAGTGAGAAATAAATCATCCACATACAAAACTAAAATAAGCATCTCACCATTATAAACTTTCAAGTAAATATTAGCATCAGCATCATTCTTGCAAAATCCTAAGCTTAGTAAGTACTTATCAATTCTTTCATACCAAGCACGAGGAGCCTGTTTGAGCCCATATAAGGCTTTCTTCAACCTGCAAACATGAGAATCTCTTTTATGGATTACATAACCTTCTGGTTGCTCAATATAGACTTCCTCTTCAATGACTCCATTGAGGAAGGCTGTCTTAACGTCCATTTGGTGCAGCTCCCAACCTTTGGCTGCAGCAATAGCTATTATAGATCTAATAGAAGTATATCTAGCAACAGGGGCAAAGGTTTCTTCATAATCTATTCCTTCTTTTTGAGAAAAACCACGAGCTACAAACCTAGCTTTATATTTTTCAATACTACCATCAGCATTATGTTTAATTTTAAACAACCATTTAGAGGAAACAACAGACTTAACTTTGGGTCTGGGTACAATGTCCCAAACATCATTCTTGATGATAGACCCATACTCTTCATCCATGGCTAATTTCCAAGCATGATGGGGCATAGCTTCTTCGACATTGTGAGGTTCAGACTAAATGATATTGCACATCACAGAAATGTAGTTGGCGTGATTTTGGAATCTCCCGCTATCTCTAAAGGTTCCTCTAGGAGCAGCAAATCCTTCAGCATCTTGAATCATGTTTCTAACCCAAAGTGGTCTCTTCTTGCAGACCACAATATCCTGAGGTATATCGGTAGAGTGCATAGGTTCTAATGGGTCATTCTGAACTTCTTGATCTGGAAGGTCAGTACACTCCTCTTGTATCTCAGGGTTAGCATCAACTATTGAATCTTGATTTTCAATCATCATATCATTATTGTTGGTTAATGAACCTTTAGATCTTTTGAAAGCAATATCTTCTTCAAAAGTTACATCTCTGCTTACCTCAACATACCTTTGACCTGGAATGTAAATCCTGAAGGCTTTGGAAGATTCTCTGTAACCCACCAAGATGCCTTTCTTTCCAGATGGATCCAACTTGGTTCGTTTTTCCTTAGGCACATGAACATACATAGGGCTCCCGAGTATCCTTAAATGACTAATGTCAAGTTTGATTCCTATAAAGGCTTCTTCAGGAGTCACATCCTTTAGGGCGCAATGAGGACATCTATTTTGAATGTAAACTGCTGTTTTGGATGCTTCTACCGATAGAAAAGGTTGCAAGTCTTGATCATGGATCATGGCTCTTGCAGCTTCAACAATGGTCATGTTCTTTCTTTCAGCAACTCCATTTTGTTGAGGATTGTAGGGAACGCAGAACTCCTTCTTAATTCCTGCTTTAACACAAAAGTCATAGAAACTACTTGAGGTGTATTCACCTCCATTGTCAAACCTCAAACATTTAATTCGATTTCCTGTAGTATTTTCAACTAAGGCTTTGAATTCTTTAAATCTGTTTAGAACTTCTTCAGACTCTTTAGATTTAAGAAAATAGATCCATGTTTTCCTAGAGAAATCATCTATGAAGATAACATAATATAGGAAACTGCTAGGAGATGCTACAGACATAGGAGCACATAAATCTGAATGAATAAGTTCTAACCTTTCTTTAGCCCTACTATCGCTTTTATGAAAAGGATTCTTTACATTCTTACCCATTGTACAACCTTTACAAGCATCATCATGAGATAAACTGAGTTTAGGCATACCTTTAACCATTTTACCGAGAGTGGGAAGAGCTTGGAAGTGTAAGTGACCCAATCTTCTATGCCATAGTTCGCATGATTCAGGGGTCTCATGAATGAGAGCTTGAATTGGATTAGCTGCAAGCTTATATAAACTATCACATCTATTTCCAATAATACGAGCAAATTTGAAATTAGATTTCTTAGGCCAAGCGAGTACTTTCCCTTCAAAAAATGCTATTTGCAAACCCTTATCTTCTAAGGCAAAGATGGAAATCAGATTTCTTTTAATACCAGGTACAAAGAGAATATCACAGAGTTGTAAGATAATACCAGAATCTAGTTTTAAAGAGGTAGTGTCAAAACCTTTTACCGAGTATCGAGCATCATCACCGATTACTACATGAAGGTTGGTGTCTTTTTCAATCAGATCTGAGAGATGCTCACGAAATCCTAAGATGTGTCTGGAGACACCACTGTCAAGTATCCACGTATTGCTATTCGTAGGAACATTGCTGGATAGAGTAGAGATAAGAAGGTAATCTTCACTTTGTTTGGCAACTTCATTTAAGTTGGCTTCCCTTTCCTTTGGGTCATTCTGACAATCTCTGGCATAGTGACCATACTTATCACATCTGAAGCAACGAATGTGAGAGGAATCTCTTGACTTTTTCCTTGGATCATAGGATGAGGATCTAAAATCTTTGCTTCTCTTTTCTTTCTTCCAAAGTCCACCTTTCCTAGATTTAGCCAAGAGAACATGATTATCTTTGTGAGAGTTCTTGAGTTTTCCTCTTACCTCAATTCGAGATTCCTCTTCGATGCGATCAGATTGAAGACGTTCAAAGTTGGGACAATCGGCTCTTCAACCAATGCTACGAATGAATGGTTCCCATTCATCAGGTAGACCATTTAATGCAATCATAACAAGATCTTTTACCGAGATTTGGCAATCAAGAGTGCTTAGCTTGTCCTTTAGTTCATTGATCTTCATGAAGTAGGCTATGATTGAGTCTTCTTCTTTCATTTTCATGGGAAGAAGCTGCTGTCTTAGAGCAAGGGCCCTGCTGAGGTTGTTGACCTCATACATCCCTTCCAAGTGTTTGATCATTTCCCTGGCCAACACGAACTTTGATATGACAGTGACAAGATGATTTTTGACGGACTCAATTATGATCCTTCTGGCCTTGAGGGAATCTTTCTTGAACTGTTTCAGCTCTTCAGCATCTTCTGGAGGAGACAGACTTTCTTCTTCTACAAATTTCAGCAGATCATTCTCTTCAAGGATCAGTAGAATACGGACTTTCCAAGCAGCAAAATCAATGGCTCCCTCAAGTCTATCTTCAGCCTTCAAACCTGACATTTTAATCTGAAAACAAACAATAACTATATGCAACAATTGATTTGCTAAAATCAGAAGTTAGTGACACCTTGGCTCTGATACCATGTAATTTTATACCCTAGGTTTGTTAATCAGATTTATATGCTTTGATTATGCCCTAGATTGTAATCAGATTTGTGGCAAAATAAGTTAACATTCAGTAAAATCAGAAATAAAGTAAGTAACCAGTAGATAAACACACATGCCCTGGGAAAACCTCCAAGGAGGAAAAACCCAGCATTAAAGACCCACAAGTCAAATTATATATTCTGACCAGTGTTCCACGGACGGGGGGACAGGGGGACGGGGGGGACGCGTTTCCGGGACAGGGGGACGGCGGCAGGGGGGTGGCGGGGTGGTGGTGCTCATATACTTGTACATATACATATAGTACTTGAAAAACTAGTTTTGAAAAGATGTATGACGGTATTACAGTGTAAGAATTACATTTCAAATGAGACTAGAGGAAATTTGAAATACTAAATCTAAATACCAAGATTTCTAAGTTGTGTTGTTATATGGAGCCTAATCAAACTCGGAGGTTAGATTTTCCCTACTTCTATCGGCGCGGTTTCCCCCTATATTTTTCAACGGGGGTTTGGGGGCAGCGCCCCCAAGTTGGGGTCAAGGGGCATCGCCCCTTGCGGGGTCAAGGGGCAGCATACAGGTCGGGGTCGAGGGGCAGCGCCCCGCGAGGCCAAAAATACTTTTATTATTTTCTAAAGGCGTCGGGTGTTATTTTTCTATTGGCCCACGTCCAATTAGAGTTACCCCTTAACCCTCAAAAAACTTAAAAACTCACTTTTTTAAAAAAATTTAATTTTAAACATTGCATATAAGTGGGGGCGACAGGAGACGTCTAGGCGTCTCCCCGTCCATGGAGAGACGTCTGCACGTCTCTTGAAGGACGGGGAGACGCCCAAACGTCTCCCAAGGAGACGTGGAGGCGTCTCCATGTCTCTTTGGGAGACGCCCAAACGTCTCCCAAGGAGACGTCTCCACGTCTCCCTGGGAGACGCGGGGACGTCTCCGCGTCCCGACGGCGCTTGGGTGGTGGTGGCGGGACGGCGGGGGGATGTCGCGTCCCCGTCCCCCCGTCCCCGAGACGTTTCTGACGGGGGGACGCGCCCAAAAAGGGGGGGGGACACGTCCCTGTGGAACACTGAATATAAGACTATTCTCCTCTTAAAATCACAAGTACAATACTTAGCTTCTCTGTCAGATCTGATCCTTTTGCATAGCAGATCTGCACTTGTAAGTTCTCCAAGTCTGTACCAAAAACAGCCTATGTCCTCTTGGACAATTTCGCACAAGTCTGAATAATTTCGCTTTCCTCCTTGTGTATTCGCACCTTATTAAGCAGAGCTAATTCACTTTTCTTGCAGAATAAATGAGTGAGTTTGACTTGCAAAATGTCTTCTATTTATACGCACCTTTAACTCTTAATTGCAAGTCGGCCTCCTTTAAATTTTGGCGCCAATATATATATATATATATATATATATATATATATATATATATATATATATATATATATATATATATATATATATATATATATATATATTATGTGGCGTGTGTATTTAGGATAGCATGAAGACTGGGCTGGGCATAGATTTGGGGTCACGTTACCCTAGGATAGGGCCCAGACCTAAGGGGTTCGGATGTTGCCTTAAGGCAATCCGAACCCATATATAGCCCTAGTTACAAACAACAGTGTCTTCATTTATATCTACAGTATTATGTTATTTCTATATATTGTAATCTTTCCTTCAGTAATAGACAAGTATTTTTACCAGTTCTTTCCTGAACAAAATTTAATAAAACAGAAATTCAAGAAGAGGAACAAAACTGAAAATTTAAGCCAATCAAGCATTCATTCTGTAATTTTTGATAAAGTATGATCCAGGTGAAGTCTTCCTAACATAATTTCAGCCTCTAAAATAGACTGATTATAATATAAATGTAGTGCCAAAGTGGAGTCCAGTGGCAACAAAGGAGCCCCTTCTTCTAGGGCCAATAATATATAAACCTAGTAGAATCTTGGACGTTAAAGTCTCTGAAATTAGGTCTCCAATCTTTCATCGCTTCCTGTGTTGTTTCATTTCGTTTCTTGAAGCACAGGCATAGTGACATAGACAATGAATTTACAAATATAAAGGGTAACGGTTTCTAAGTGGCAGGTCAACAGAAACTTTATTTCAGGAAATGTTTTATCATGAGGCATTGTCCCCACCATAACTACCATAGCTCACTTCTGCTCTTATCCTAATTGCCATGCTCATAATTCATATGTGCACCTTGATTTATTAACTAACTTACTCACAACTTACTCGGTCATTGGTAGATTACTGATTCTCTTTTCTATCCTCAAATTCTGCTCTAACATTTACCACACGGAATATTGTCTCCACAGTATCGATTAATAATAATTTACACAAAATTCCTGTCTTTCCATCTTATATAAGCAACATCTTGGAGGCTATATCGTATTATCTAATTTACGTCCAAATTTACTTTCAACACTATGAGTAGCTGGCCACATCAAATTTTCATCCAGGTTCCACTTGATCATATACAATGAAAAGGCCCCTAATCTTTTTCCCTGCTTCTCCACCTCCAATATTTCTGAAGCTAATGTTGTGGAACAATCTACAAAAATAACTTCCTAAGTTGATCTTGCCCGAATGTCCAAACTTGAAGTCATAACAAGAATTCAACTGTAATATCTCTTAAACTTCATCCTTTGTAGTGCATTTACTATAATCTCTCTTACCAATCTTACAGGTTTCTTGTAACTAATTTCAGGCTGGTTGTCATAAGTACAATAAGTTCACCAGATCCTTCATTCCTGTAGTTGAAATGATAAATTCAAACAATAGACGGTTTAAACTTACAACAATCCGACCTTCTCACAACCATTATAGGCCACTCAAACCTAATATTGAAGTTTTAAAATGATGCATTCTCTTCCTCGCATACTTCCTTTCAAGCAAAGTCGGGCACATAGAGCATGCACTTGATTACATATCATCTTTAACTTTTGCTCAGCCATATAGTGATTCGTCCAAATTCATATGATCATGAATTCTTAAATAACAATTTCAACTGCTTGGAGCCAGAGTAAACAAAGGATTCCTAGATGATCAAACCTCGATAAAACTTCATACAGTTTCAAAATTAAGATTAGGGTTTGATCCCTGATGTTCTTCACTGCCATTTCATATGCCAATTATAACTGACGTAGTAAATACATCCAACCTCATCTACACCTCAGTTGCAGAGTGAAGTGCAGGTACTTGGATGAAGCAGATTCAGCAGAGCCTCTGACTGTTGCATCCTATGTCATTAGGCTCTTGTTATGGAATCATTCTTTTTGGATGAAAACATAAATGACCATTTTTCCAAAAGTGTGCAATATGATACAAAATTTGAACTAATTCATTTTGAAGTCATTTATATTATGGTTTCCTCCATGAAGAGGATCAAAGGACAAATAACTAATAATGAGCTACCATATGACCTATTTCCATAATACCAGCAAATCTTCCACTTAATTGAATCACTGTTTTCAAATATGCAATGGCATATCTTGACAAATAATTTTCTTTTCTCGTTCTCTTTAAATGAGAATTTAAACTGCTACCTTTTCAGAAATGTACAGTAAAAGAAGAATTAATTTTTACAGCATCTTTGTTGACTCGATTAGAACAATCGTCTCTCTCAATCTGCTCGCACAAATTGCCCTTCTCTCAAAATTCTCTTGCAGACTCGTAATTATTAACAACAAGAGCTAGCTGTCAATCGTACGGATGTTCACCCTAAATTCAAAAGGCACAAGAAAGCAACATGTCGGAACTAAACTGGACCTAACTTAGAATTGAGATCTAACTTGTCATTCCTCCACTTCCAGGCGACACCCCCACTTGTCAGATGTGCAGAGGTGAGACAATAGGTATCTTAGCATTCGCAGCGCTGTCCTGATTCTTTCTGTGATTACATATAATCCAAAGATCGCTTAAGATGCCTCCTTGGGATGACCAGTGTATATCCGCGGATGGATAACAACTCCATCGCTGCACTTGAATTTGAGCACTCAATAAGTATACATTAGAGTTTTATCCCGGCGCCTCACCAACTCAAGAAAAAAATAAACTCAATCTACAGTACTACCCGTACCATCAAACCGGTTCATCACCATTCAATTCAAGTGTCGACGACATTGAAAATCATATCAATGGTTTCAACAGGCATCGGTGTGAAATTTAAATTACCGCAGACCGCAGTTAGAAACCGAATTCAGCAAAAGACAAAATTCCTGCTTTGTCCAGGAAGAAATGTAATTTTAAGGATTAAACACCCGTGATTTCTGGATTTTCAATTCGGAGAAAAACTACTTCTAGGCTCTCAGGTCGTCGAGATGAGATTTGAACCAAAACACACCCAGCTCTTACAAAATGCCGAGTGTTTAATACAACAAAAAACTCTGGTAAGAACCCCTCTGGTTTTCCGACTTAAATTCCTATTAGAGATCTTCAGCACCCATGGTTTTGGATTGAAAGAGAAATGCTCAATTATAATAAATCATATTTTTTTAAGGTACAGTATAGTTGAGAGCATACGTACATACCTTCTTTTTATGCTTGGAAGGAATGATGTTAGTTTTGACAGGAGTTAAAACCTTAGCTACAGACATGGTGTCGCTCTGGATCTGCGTCATGAGACCCGGCTTCTTCGTCTTCCTATCCTTTCCGAAAGTAGGAGGAGGAGAATGCATAGGAACGGTCCCTCCTGCTGCTGCTTTTCCTGCCCCCTGTGTGGAGGGAACGGGATCTGATGTAATGAGGTCCATCAGCGTGGTTCCCCCCAAATCCTGACCTGACGCCATGCCCACAAGTTTTGTGCCTACACCAAACAACCGCCTGCACCAGATCAAAGATTTCTGAATTCAGAACTTAGTTATTCATTCTGCTTTGCTCTGTTTTATATATTGGTAATGGTGAAATTTGCGCACTGATACAATTTTCCGTTTAGTTTTATGTCCGCCTTGGTGCAAAGCCTTCTAATGCCATAACCGGCAAAGTGGTATGCTCCGTTTGACTCCTGGGTTTATTGCAGTTGTTCTTTATTTATTTTAGTTTATATTTAATTTTTCTGTTTTTATTATTTATTTATTATAAATGTATTTAGTTTTATATATTTGGTTTTATTTTTTATATTACCATTTCAAATTTGAATTCTAATTTTTTAACTGTTACTGTTTTTTTTATCTGTAATTATAAGCTTAAAATTTATTTATATGAAGAAAAGGGGAAATATTGATTAGGAGAGTTATGTTAGGGTTTTTGTCTTTGTTTGAAGTATGTCACTATTTTGATGTCATATTGTACTTTTGGTGTAGGGAAAATCTTATTTTGCTGCATTTATTGAATACATGTGGAAAAATACTTTCAAGACTCAATAAGAATTGTATGAATAGATATGTATGTCCCTTGGCTTAACCAATTGTCCAAACACATTCATGTACTTGATGGATGACATCCTTTTGATCTTTTACTAAAATCTCATCATCTACTTGAATGGCATCATTTATAGTAGCTTAGGAAGAATGAGTGGAGTAGGTCTATTGCATAGTGTATACACTACACCAACAAAAGTTACAAGCCAACCTCAACAAATAGACTTTTGGAGCCATGCACAACTAGTACCTAAGCCACATCATCAACCAGTTTGATATGTGTGTAGAACTTCAAAAGGTCGAAGAAATATATGGCTAACAAGCATGATAGAGCCTTGTTAACATGCATAATTTTCTTAGACTTTCCAAGTTATATTCTGGGTTCTTCAATGGCTTCTTAAATATTATTTTTCACTTATGATATCATGTATGTCAAGACAACATTCTTGTGGACACCTACATGATAATATGTTTTTGATGAACTTAAGTAGCACCTTTATATAACACTTTTTCTTATGATGTTATGCATTGTGTACCCCTTTGAAATCTAGAAGAATATATTTGACTATATACTTGGTGATATACTCACACAACATGGATATTCAATTATATTTCACTTATAAACTTTTAATAACATGGTAAAACATTATTCCATCTACAAAAAATATTATATATCACTTCACCAATAATCAAGTAGAGGAAACATTGTATCTTCTCATTAAGGAGCTAGTAATCCATTCTACTTGTAAGCCTCTTTGGTTTCTACACACCCAAGTAAATTTTGAAAATATGTGTAACATGAAGTGGATGGCATACTTATAGTATCCTATTAGTTCATCAACCACGAGAATAGAAAATACAAGGTAATTGACTAACCCAACCAAGTAACAGTTCACGTACTCATCACAATATTGGGATCATGTAATCACAATTTCTCTAGCTAGTAGTCACTCTAGTTAGGTAGACACGGACTTTGAAAAACCTATGTCAAGCTCTCACAAGTCGAATAGGTTGGCAAGTTCTATCTATTTTACAAGCTTCTATGAAAGCTTGGATATGTCTATGCTCTAAATGGCACATAAGTACAATCAAGATTCCCCCCATAGGAGAGAAAGTAAGATACAATGTGTCCTCTCCATAATAAAGAAGCTCCAATGTCGAACATGTAGGCTCAAGTATGAATCTTGAATAAGATCCAAGAGCAGCAAACCATGTTCCTCCCCTAAGGAATAAACAAATCATATGACCAAGATAGAAGCAACTCCATGAAAGGAAATGGAAGGAATAGTCTCGTGATGCATGCCATAGAAGACTACTCAATTGTCCAACTATCTAAATCCAAAGATGCCAAATCAACTAAAGCAAATCCAAACAATTGCAAAGATACCTAATGAACAACCTCTGAAGGCACTAAAGATGGGATGACAAGAATACTCAAACTGCCATCAAAGAGAAATAGAATATCCTCAATCATGTCCCTAATGTCTGGAGTGTGTGATGTATCTGTATGCGGGAAAAGCGGTTCGATGAAATCTAAAATGTGAAAATATTTCAAGGACTTGCCCGCACACTCATGGGACTCTTGGTGCAAGTTATGGAGCCATGAGGAATGGCTCAACTTCCCAAAGAGTGTTCCATGGTTCTCTATCTCACAAGGTCCCTCAAGTCAATGCCTTTGCTCTCAAATCACTGAGCAAAGTGACTTAGGGATGACGAATGCAAGAATGAGGGATGCTTTTGATTGAATTTAGTATGAATGCATCCTATTTATGCATGATTCTAGTAAATGAGCTAAACTAGATAATAAGATGACAAGGTTAGTAAAAATACTATCCTAACATAATATACTAGTTATATGATTTAAGCTAATGATAATAGAAATACTCTAAAAATGCTTATTAAATTAATTTCTATTGCAAAGAGAGGCTAAATGCTTGTTAAAATTAAGTATAAGTATGATGCTAAAGACTTGGATGATATAAATGGAGGAATGAGAGCTCAATTTATAGGAAAAATAGGGCAATGGATGGTCAGGATTGAAGGATCTAATCAAGGGTCAGGATTGAAGGATCTAATCAAGGGTCAGGATTGAAAGTTATCAATCCATGTTTGCAATTCTCACCAATGAAATGGTGACAATTGTCAACATAAGACTGCTTGAGAGGAGAGGTAAGAAGCATTAAATGCTTGAGAATACCTCATGGTTACCTTAGAGGGTAAAGGTTAAGGTTAGGTTAAGGTTATCCATTGGATAAAGCTTTTACCCAAAGGATAAACTCTTGTGCAAAGTTAAAGGGATAACCATGGTCAAAGCAATGAATGCTTGATGAGACCCCTAGGTTAGATGAGGGTTGAGTTAGGCAAAAAGTCTCTAACCATGCCACTAAGGGTTAGTTAACCATTAATGGTTTGAAGACTTTGGGGACAAATTTGTAAGGGTCCTTCCAAATTTGGGGGTTTTCAACAAGTTAGCTTGTTGAAGGCATAAAGGCTTTAATGCCTTTTGAAGACTTTACTCCAAATTTGAGAAGTGACCTCCTCAATTTTAGGGAAAGGGAATAATTGATGGGTCTAGGTTAATTGATTAGGATTAGAGGTATTCTAGAAGAATTTAGGAAGAGGGTTAGGAGGCAAGTGGGAGATGGAGGAAAATGCAAGTGGATGAGGGATAATAGGATTTAATTAAAATAAATTGTTTTATTTCAATTTGGTTGCAAGTTGGGGATTTAAATAAATTATATTTATTTAATTGGGGTGAACTATTTAATTAAATGTAAATTTAATTAAAAAGTAGAGAGAAGGGATTTAATTAAATAAAACGATTTATTCAATTAAATGATAAAAAGGGCTTGAGTGAATTTAAATAAATAAATTGAATAATTTATTTAATTAAATAGAAGAATGTGGGTGATTTAATTAAATTAGATTTAACTAAATAGAGAAATAAGAATAAAATGAACATTAAATATTCATTTAGGAATATGATCATTTTTATATGTCTACATTTTGCCCCTCTTTGAAGTGACGTGTGTGCACATGTTGATTCAAAGAAAAATGATGCGTCGTCAAAATTTGATTAGGACCAGTGTAATGTCGTGTCGAGATGTTCATGTCATGCCCCAGATTTGATAAATGATGTTGATAATGCCCCCACGGGAGATGAATCAAAGAATTGAAAATTTGATTTAAGTTGATAAATTTGATTGCATTTTAAATTTTGTCTATGTTGAATGCGATAATTTGATTCATCTCCTAATAATGATGTTTGTTAGGGTTAGAAGTGAGACCACGAGCAATTTTCATGTTCCACCACGTAACCCTAATTTCCATTTACCTTATAAAAAGGTAAAAAGTGATTTATTTTGTCTCATTTGTGCTTGTTGACTTGGAGAAAGTGGCATTTAGAGAGAAAGTCAAGATGTCGGTTCCCTTTGCTTCTCATCGATTCGAGCGCGTTTGGAGGTATCGAAGGCCTGCCACATATGGACTACCGGTAAGTTATCATTTTTTATGCCTTTTTGATTTTTGTTTTGTCGTTTTTAGTCAAGTTTTTTATTTTTTGTCGTGGAAATTAACGGTTTAGCGCGTCCGGTGGAAACCGTAGTGCATACGAAACAAAACGTAGAGCGTGGTGTCTTAGGAACTAGGGTAGCGTCCAGGTAGGGTAGGATAGCACAGAGGGGGGTTAGGATAGTGCATAGACCGAGGTTAGTGCAGGGGGTTCGCAGGATAGCGCGCAGGAGGAAACGGGTAGCGCGTCGCTTAGACCTAGCGCGTAGGTGTGACCTAGTGCGTAGGGGTAGTGTCGCAGCGCAGGGGTAGATTAGGATAGCGCATAGGGGGTTTTAGCGCTTAGGGAGCTTTGGGTGGCGCATTGATAGATCAGGGTAGCGCATAGGTGCGTTTTAGCGCTTAGGGTGTATTTGGTAGCGCATAGAGATTGTTGGATAGCGCACGTAGAGCAGTGTAGCGCGTGGATAAAAGTTTTCAACATGTGGGCAAAAAATTGGGGAAAGTAGGATTTTGGTGAGGACTATGAGATGAAGAAAGATATGTAGGTGTTTGCCAGTTTTGTCGGGATAGGTGTGATCGGTAGGTTGTGTGTGTGTTGTCGTTGTGTTGATAATTTGTCCAATATGAGTGTTGATGTGGTGTTTTTGATAGATAACTTGATTTGATTTTCAATGTTTCAAGTTGATGTTGATCTGATGTTGATATTGATATGATATGATGTGGATTTGAGATGGATTTGTGATGTGATATGAACTTGATTTGATATGCATTGTTTCAAGTTGATATAAATGTGGGACTTGAGTTATTTTCCAAGTTGATATGGTTGTGGAACTTGAGTTGTGTTACAAGTTGATATGAATGTGGAACTTGAGTTGTTTTACAAGTTGATATGGATTTGGAACTTGAGTTGCTTTACAAGCTGATATGAATGTGAAACTCGAGTTGTGTTACAAGTTGATATGATTTGATATGGATATGGATTTGATATGATGTGGAACTTGATTAGATTTTCAATGTTTCAAGTTGACATGAATTTGATTTTGAGATGAATTGTTTTGATGAGGAAACTGATATTGGACATGTTTTGCTTGTGATAGGAGCAACTTGGGGTTGTGCAGTCGCGAGACTGATTTTCGAGACCGATTTTCTGAGACCGTGGTCATTGATACCACGATTGACACGGGCAGACATGGATATCATTGAGAGGTGTGGATTATCCTCTTTGTTGGAGATGCCTCGATATATCATTAACCGGGGTTTATTGACAGCTTTGGCCAAGAGGTGGCATAGTGACACCAACACCTTTCATTTGGCAACAAGTGAGATGACAGCGACACCTGAGGATTGCTACCGAATTCTTGCAGATTCCCGTGGTAGGTGCACTTTTACCATATGAGCAGACCGAGGAGGGTGGGACAAAGGCTCTTTGCCGGATATTACAGGATGATACGGTTTGCAGATATGAGATCCCTTGGTAGGAGTTCATTGATTTGGATTATGCCCCTCTACCATCAATGCTGGCAGGATTCATAGATGGTTTCTTATGTCCCGATCGTAGGTCGAAGGGACTAGCAGTGGGATGGGGGTTGTCTTGGAGGACATGGTGACATAGGGTCGTCGGTTTGCATGGGGGTCGGCCATGTTGGCCCACTTATACAAGGATCTGCATCAGGTGGTTTACTTGGGATACAACAGTCTATCAGCTGGGGTCACGCTGCTATAGGTGTGGGCATGGGAGCATATTCCCGCAGCTAGGCCACTTGCGAATAGAGATAGGCCAGTTGGTCGCGTGTATGCCTTTGGATACAGAGGGATAGCTGTCCAGCATAAGCTGGACAAATTAGAGCATTGGAGGTGAGTGTTAGATGATATTGATATAGTCGTATGGAGACCGTATACGGATTGCAAGGTGTGGGCAGAGGATGGGATGGAGATGCCCTATGTCTACATGTCCTAATTTCTGATAGGGCAGATGCCCTTTGTTATTGAGAGATTCCTACACAGTCGAGTGTTGCGGCAGTATGGACGATAGCAAGGGATACCACAGGGAGCATGCTTGTATGCTCGACGGAGGCAGGATGTACCAGAGTGGGGACCCATTATTGATAGCACGACAGTGGTTAAGGAGTTCTTTCACCTAGACGACCAAATATGGGACTATGCCTACGAGATAGTGGATGTGGGGATGATTGATGAGTTTGCAACACTCTTTGCGGCTCATGCTATGGCCAAGATATCAGATCCGATGGAGATGATTCCCGCTTTTGATGATGACGAGGATGAGTAGGCCAAGAGGATAGGGAGACAGGGAGAGGAGCTAGATGAGGAAGGTGTGGATGGTGGAGGTGATGACGATGGAGATGGTAGAGGAGGTGGTCGAGGTCGGCGTGGGGATAGGGGGAGAGTTGATCAAGGGAGGAGAGGGGATAGAGGTGGAGCTGGTGGTGACAAAGGGATGCAGGTGGAGAGAGTAGTGCAGTGGGTTGCAGAGGATAGAGGGAGGGGAGGTTTGGCTATTGGAGCTAGTGGTGAGGAGAGAGTAGGAGAGGTGATAGCAGCGGTGGGAGAGACAAATGATTTCAAACAACCAGCCCAAAGGAGGAGGTCAGATGCTTTACCCCCACCAGCGTCGAGGACAGGGAGAGGGACAGGGGGTCCCACTACACAGGTACCCCTCCAGATTCAGATTCTGACTCACTAGGAGGACGCTCAGATTAGGTCCTTATAGTTATCAGTGCAGCACCTACAGACACAGCTATTGGCACATCAGCGACAAATTACACAGTTGACCACTAAGCGAGATACAGTTTTGGAGCAGTTGGGTCGAGCCGAGGCTCGAGCAGAGACTTTTGACAGAGCGGTCAGGGGTGGCTCAATGAGAGACACCTTGAGGGAGTTGTCCTATACAACCAAGGAGGTTGAGTATTATCGGAGGCACTATGAGTATGCGGTGCCCTGAGAGTGCAGAGTTCCTAGTTTTATAGCGACAAGATCCAGTCGATTGAGGCAAACGGGGTCAAGGACAGAGAGTAGGGGTCTGACTGGGCCACCTCGACAGGATCCACCTGGAGATCTAGGTGTTGGGACATCTCTTCGAGACTGTCACCCTTAGGAGATAATCATACCTGAGAGACGTTGTCTCCTTTGTATTTTGATCATTTTATTGTATTATGGGATAGACATGACATATTTTGTACTTTGATCATTTTTGAGATATATATACGACACCATTTTCTTTGATCCTCATGTGATGTGTTATGGATGATGCTTTCTATATGATTTTGATGTTTTTATGATAATGATGCAATGCTTAGATGTATGTTATTTGATATGTGATGAATATGATGTGATAATGCATGAGGTTGTGAGATGTATCTTGAAAATGAGATGTATGATAATGATATGTTGTGAGATGTATCTTGAAAATGAGATGTATGATAATGATATGTTGTGAGATGTATCTTGAAAATGAGACGTATGATAATGATATGCTATGAGATGTATCTTGAAAATGAGATGTATGATAGTGATATGCTGTGAGATGTATCTTGAAAATGAGATGTGTGATAGGATATGTTGTGTGCAACTAATTGTAAAATGATATGCAACTAATTGAGCATCCTCATTCTTCTGTTTGTCATTCCTGTATAGTCACATGTTTTTGCTTTATTTTGCGGTTATCATCATTGAGCATTGATTTGTTGGGATATGCTGAAAATTTATACAAGCATAATGGTATAATTTGAACCATAATGACCTAAGAAAAATTTACATGATTTTTTATTTTGCAAGATAGCACAACCGTCGAGGTATAATTGATCCCAGACGACCTGAGTGCACCTTGCATATAAACAGACAAGATTAAACCATTTGTATTCGCAAAGTGGAATCATGTCTTCAGTGACGTGCTTTGAATCATGTCTCGAGACAAGTATTTGCACAGTACAAGTGATCGCCTCATAGACAAAAAACTAAAAAAAATATTGGAGTCCCCATGACTTTCTCTAGCTTGATGCATCATTGAGAAAATGTAGAGGATCCAATAGTTCAAAAAAAGTTTAAGTGCAAAAATAGTCAAAACTTCATGCCAGATGCAAACATTTGATACTTCAGAAAATCATCCATCATGTGTTGTGAATCCTTTTAAGTGATCAATGTTTTTTCTCGTGATTGTTGTTTTGTTGTTGGACAGGATGCTCTAAGTTTGCTGCAAGTTTTGATTTAGGACGGAGTTTTGATCAATGCTGCCCCTAGCTAACTTTACCTCCTGATGTGGATATGTACAATGATTACCAAGCCATGGTAGATGATGAAATGGTATTTGGATTAACAAGGACAGTGACTACGCTAAGTATGTCCTGAAGAATGGTATTTTGATAAAGTGTTGGGCGATGGCCGATAGTGCTTGACTGTGGATATAAAAGGCTCGTGAGTAAAGATAGATAGAGGAGTTGTCCTCTCACAATAGTGCCTGTTGCCAGGTTTTCATCAGTTGCTTTCATTGTACCTTTTTATTTGCTTTTTTTTTTTCTTGATTTTTGATATATATATATATATATATATATAAAATTTGATGTTTTGACTTTTCTGTGCACTAGACTGGTTAAGTGTAGTATTTCTTCAAATGGATGTTGTTAGCTGGTTCGTCGAGCACATCTCCTTCTGAAGTTGTTAGCTGATAAGCACTTGATCCATAGGCTGATATGATAACATAGGGACCTAACCAGTTAGGTTCAAGTTTCCCTTTCTTTTCCTGATCCTGTTGATTTCTAGGATTCTCTTTGAGGACTAGGTCACCAGTTTTTAAAATTCTAGGGATGACCTTGTGATTGTAGCTTCGGCACATGCGTTGTTGATATGCTTTGAGGTGAGTATAGGCATGTTGGCATTTTTCATCTAGAAGTTCTAGCTCTTGTAGTCGGTTTACTCGATACTCTTCATCTGGAATGAGGCTTTCAAAGATACTCTGAGAGATAGAATCTCTACCTCCAGGGGTAAAATTGCCTATGATCCATACATCAATGAATATGGCGTAGCTCCCGTAGGTGTGCAGATGCTAGTTCTGTATGCCCAAAGTGCTGGATTGAGTTGCACATGCCAATCTTTTCCTGCATCATTCATTGTTTTCTTGAGGATTTTCAATATGGTTTTGTTGGATGCTTTGGCCTAACCATTCCTCTGTGGATAGTAAGGTGTAGAGAAACGATGTTGGATTTTGAATTTTTCACATAGTTCTCGCACATCTTGGTTCTTGAAAGGTCATCCATTATCTATGATGATGGAACTTGGAATGCCATATCTACAGATTAGATAATTAAGAATAAAAGAGGCAATTTGTTTCCCAGTCACTGTGGTCATGGGGACTGCTTCAATCCACTTGGAAAAATATTTTGTTGCAGTAATAATGAACTTGTGTCCATTTGAAGATGAAGGATGGATTTTGCTGACTAAGTCTAGTTCCCACTAGAAAAAGGGCCAAGATGTTGTGAATGGTTGCAGTTCCTATGCTGGTGCATGTATAAGATTGCCATGGATTTGGCATTTAGGACATTTCTTTGCAAAATGATAAGAATCATTTTCCATTATCGACCAATAATATCCCATTCGTAGAAGTTTTTTAGCAAGAGTAGGACCAATTGAATGTGTGCCACAGATACCTTCATGAAGCTCTTGTAAAGAAGCGTCAGATTCATTACGATCAAGGCAATGAAGAAGAGGACCATCTAGACCTCGACGATACAGAGTGTCAGTAGTGAGAGTATAACGGGTGGCTTGCTGGATAAAGTTGCGTTTTTGGTTTCAAGATAGGTCAATGGGTAGGATATTGTTTTTAAGATAGTCATATATCGTTCCGTATAACGAAAAGTCAAAATCGGTCAAGGCGTAGATAACATGGGATTTGGAATGGTCATAGGCTAGGGAGAACAGTTGCTCTACCAGAAACTCATAACGACTCCGTTGCTCTGGAATTTGTAGTAGTGAAGCGATAGTAGCCATTGCATCGATTGCTCTGTTGTTTAACCTTGGTATTTGCTCGAAGGTGATGTGTACAAAATATTGTTTGAAATCATCCACCATTCATTTGTATGGTAGCAGCTTGTCATCTTTTGTCTGATAGTCATTGTTGATCTGATTGATGACTAGTTGTGAATCTCCGTAGACTTTTAATTCTATGATTCTCCATTCCATGACCATTTTGATCCCTATAACCAGTGCCTCATATTCAACAATGTTATTGGTGCATGGAAACATGAGCCTATATGATCTTGGTATTGTGTGCTCATCAGGAGTGATGAACAAAATGCCAACACCTGAGCCATGTTGAGTATAGGAACCATCAAAGTAGACGGTCCATTGCTTGGTGTTTATAGTAAGAACATCCCTATCTGGAAATTCAATCTCCGTTAGTTGTTTGTCTGGTAATGGTGCATTTGCCAACTGATCTGCGATCACTTATCCTTTGATAGCTTGTCGCTTTGTGTAGTGGATATCAAATTCACTGAGAATCATCACCCATTTAGCCAATCTGCCTTTGAGAGCTGCTTCATTGAGTAAGTATTTTAGAGGATCAATTTTTGCTACGAGCTTGATTATATGCGCTAGCATGTAGTGTCGAAACTTTTGAGAAGCAAATACCACTGTTAGGCAAGCCTTCTTAATGAATGTATAATTGAGCTCATATCCATTCAAAGTTCTACTGATTTAATAGATGGATCATTCCTTTCCTTCTTGATTTTCCTGTGCTAAGAGTGCCCCCAGTGATATGTATGTTGTTGATATGTATAGAATAAGTGGCTTCCCTGCTATTGGTGGTACTAGAACTGGCGGGTTCATTAGATATTGCTTGATTTGGTAGAATGATTCTACGCATTTGGCTTCCCATCTGAATGGTACATTCTTATGTAGCAAATGATTGAATGGTAGACTTTTATCTGCTAGTTGAGCGATGAAACGCTTGATTGACTGGAGTCGTCCTTACAAGGATCTGAGTTGACTGATGTTCTTAGGTGGTGGCATCTCCACGATGGCTTGGACCTTTGCTGGATCGACTTCAATGCCCTTTTCTGAGACTATATAGCCTAATAACTTGCCTGATGTAACCCCGAAGACACACTTCTTAGGGTTGAGCCTGACTTGAAATTTTTCCAATCTGTCAAAAATCTTTTCTAAGATGCTTAGATGTTCTTCTCGGGTAAATGATTTAGCTAGTAAATTATCCACATAGTCCTCCATGAAGGTATGCATCATGTCATGAAATATTGTTGTCATTGCGTGTTGATAAGTTGCCCCAACATTCTTTAAGCCAAACGACATGACATTCCAACAATATGTTCCCCAAGGATAGGTAAATGTTCTTTTATCTTGTTCCTTTGGGGCTATCTTGATTTGATTATAGCCCAAAAAACTGTCCATCAGTGATAGCATTGCATGGCCTGTTGTGAGGTCTACAATTATGTCGATACTGGGAAGAGGAAAGTCATCCTTTGGATAGGATTTGTTGACATCTCTAAAATTGGTGCATATCCTAATGCTACCATCTGGTTTTGAAACTGGCACGATGTTGGAGATCCATTCAGCATAGTCGATAGGTCGAATAAATCCAATGTCTAATAGTTTATTTAGCTTAGCTTTGACCATAAGTGCTACATGTGGATTAATCTTCCTCAAATTTTGCTTAACTGGCTTGGCTCCCGGAGCAATGGACAAGTGATGCATGATTAAGTGTGGATCAATCCCGGGCATATCTACATATGACCAAGAAAAATTGATCTGTTGTTCCTTGAAAAATTTGACAAACTTTGATCTTTCTTTCTCTGTCATAGATTCTGCTAGGTGTATGTTTTCGGTTGCTTCTGTTGTACCAATGTTGATTGATTGAGTAGGCTCAATCAATATGGGTGATCGCTCCTGATAGTGTTCAGGAAGAGTGTCAAGTCTCCCATCTTTAGGTGCCTTAAAAAGGTTTTCACCTGCAGATGCGTCCTTTATTTTTACTTTTTTGTGATCTAGTGTTGCCATTGATTGGTTTTCAATAGTATATCCTTTATTTCATTCATTTTTGCGACAGAGAGACTTGGCACTCCCTTGATTGCAGATGTCATTATGTTGTTCACTGGTAGAGTCTTTTTTTGGGTTGACGGTACACAAGTAATGGATAATGGAATCATCGTTTGTGAAAATTGGTATGTCATGATTTTTAGGTTCATCCCAGTCTATGAGGTTAGTAAAGATAAGTGGTAAAGAGTCATTAGGTGGGTCAAGTTCAACTGTTGTAAGCGTTAGGATGGAGGTATCATCATGGTTGGTCGGGATATTAAATAAGTTAATGATTTTGTTGAGGTCTTCGATGGTATTATCTTTCGTGTAAACTTGCTCGTAATATCGCTGCTTGTTTTCCTTGGCGTCATAGATATTCTGTGGACCAAATTCAAGTAGTCTAGGCTCTCTGCCTTGTTCTTCTTGAGAAATTGGTGTATGACTATTATTTGCAGCAATATCTTCAGTAACATTGGAACAACTGCCCCATTCATATTCATTTGAATCAGTCTCAGAAGTATTATCCCAGATTCTGGCAGTGTTGTGGACTGGTATGTTGTAGGGTGAAAATAGGTCTTTGATGATTGATACGAGTGATAGTTTTCTTTGATTCTGTATCAGATCCTGCTTCTACTCTTTGCATTTGCTCGTATATTGTCTCTCCTTAGGGAGTAATGATGTTATTAGGAGGTGTTTCTTCTTTGTTGGACACTGGTTCTTGAACATGATGTACTTCTGCACAAGGTGCTTCCGTCTTTTGATTGATTGATTTCTCTTGATGTTTCTTTTTTTCCTGGTATTCACGTTCCTTGCATATTGTTTATGCTGATTCAAATAGCGTCTCCTGCCATGAGTCCTCCTTCTATTTCTTCTTTGCCTTCCACTGAGGTCTTTGGTATTTGCTTGGTGTCTTTCTTGGTGGTAGAGTGTGTTCATAGCCCAATCCTGTTTTGTTTTTACAAAATTGTGAAGGAGGATCTAATGGTTCTGTGACGCCTTCCTGACGCTTGTCGATGGGTCCTTTGCCATTGTATCCCATTTGTTGCATGATCAAGTAGCCTTTTCCATACAGGTGTGTTGGTATAGCTACTTCCATAGTAGTCGCTATGTCTTCTTCCGCATCCTTGTATAGCCAACTAAGGATGTCCCTTTCCTCTGATTCATGTGCTAGAGTGCCTAGTTGGATAAATTTGCCATCAAACTTGGTGATGGGCTGCGTTGCTTGATGTGTTGATACTGAAGGTAACCCATGAGATTTAGGGGATGCTGGTAAGTTGGCTAAACACAAGGGTTCCAAAGATTATTCTCCCATGCCTTGCTCTTTGATTTTCATTTTCTGCTTGAAATCCATAGATAGTGATTTAGATTTTTCTTGCTGAAGATCCGGTGCTGAGGAACTTTGTTTTTCTCTATTATGTGGAACCAAGTTGTCTTGGGCTGCCCCCATAGCATTACAATGTTGAAAAGGGTTATGATCTGTTGATATAGAAATCTCTTGTCCATTGTAGGGGAACTTAACACACTGGTGATAAGTAGAAGGTACTGCTTGCATTTCATGTATCCAAGGTTGACCCAATAAGATATTATATGTGAGGTCTATGTCTAAGACTTGGCACATAGTGTCCTTTTGTATTGGTCCTACTTGAATTCGCAACATTACTGTTCCTTTGGATGATCTTTCTTCATCATCATATGCTTTGATAGTGATCTTTTTGTGTGGATCAATAGATTGCTCAGAGAAGCCTAATGCACGGATAAGTTTTAAGGTACAAATATTGAGTCCAACTCCTCCATCTATTAATACTCTTTTGACTCGATGCTTGTAGACCAAGACTTCAATGTGGAGTGGAGTATTGTGAGGATGGCTTAATGAGATATTATCATGCTCGGAAAAGGTAAGTTACGAGGCCCTGTCATGTGAGCCACCATGGCTTGGAATTTGTCAGCATCCAGATCTTGAGGCACATTTGTTTCCAATAGTGCTTGTTCCAAGATGTCTTTGTGTTTTGGCGAAAGTTTCAACAACTCCAGTATAGATATTTGAGCAGGAGTTTTGCGCAGTTGACTGACTAGATCATATTGAATTTTGGGTATGGTGTTTGTTGTTGACATCTGTCCCTTCAAGACGTGTTTTTGAGCTTTGGTGGTTACATTGATGAATTCATGTTCACACTTGTCTTTGATTGTAATGACGTTTACTTGATTGTTCTCAGTTGATATATGATTGATGGTGTTATTGTATATGTGATTGATACAAGCTCCACATGTATCATTTGATGTTGAAGCTCCATCCTTGTTGTAGTTTGGAAGAGGATTCTTAAAGGCACCATGGTCACCATTTGTCTTAAGGTCGTCGACTGTTAAATTGCCTCTATCAATCATGTCTTGAACAATGTTCTTCAGTCTCATGCAATCATTTGTTTGATGGCCTTTGTTGCGATGAAAATCACAAAAGTGTGAGTCATTCCACCAGGGTGGTTTGATTTGTGGTTAAAGTTGTTGATTGCTGGTAAGGAGATAATTTTGTTTGCCAGGAGTTCGCTGAATGCTGACTCCAATGATTTCCCTAATGGTTTGTAGACGCGTTTTGGAAAGTTGTTGGTGTTACCTCGTGAGTTTGTATTAGGTCCTCGATTGGTGTTATTGTCTTGGGTATTGTTGGTGCTGTTAAGATGATCTTGATTGGTATTTGGTGCATAAGTGTTAGTACCTTGGTTAGCACCTTTTTTATTTTTGGTAGCCTAAGGATTACCTTAAAGCTAACACTGGTTGCTTGGACTTAGTATCATTAGGATCGTTTCCTCCTTCATTTCCAGTGTTTTTGTTTCGGGTCCGGAACCTGGATTTGTCTAAGTTGTTGTTGTTTTGGTTATTTTAATTAGACTTGGATGAATTCATCCCTTCTTTAAAAAAATTCAGTGTTCCTTTCTTGACACATGCCTTCTCTACTTGGATGCCATTCTCAATCAATTTAGCAAAAGATGGTGTGCATTGGAGTTTGAGTATGTAACTCATCTCGCTATTTAAATTGTCGATGAAAATTTCCATCTTTTCCTTCTCAGGCACATCTCGAGGATATCTTGAGACCATTCGTCACCATCGTTGAAGGAACACCATGAATGTTTCATTGTTCTTTTGTTTGGTATTGCAGACATCTAGCATGGTGATGGCATGTTGAATGTTGTAAGAATATTGAGTTATGAATTTGTTGACTAACTCATCAAAGGATTTGATAGGAGGTGTGATTTTGGATAACCATTCCATTGTTTGTCCTCCCAAGCTTCTTGGGAGTAATCTCATTAAATAAGTGTCATCATGGGCAAATTCTAGGCTCATGGTGTAGAATTACCGGACATGATCACGGGGATTGCTTTTCCCATCATATTTGTCAAATTTGGGGGAAAAGGTACCATGTTTAACCTCCTATCAAAAGGTTAAGGACAAATTTCATTCAAGGAATATCACATTGTTGATCCTTGTCGCATGTCTTGCATCTATTTTTGTGGCATTTGTATTTGCTATGTAAGAGAAACCAAGGGTGCATTACTTTGCCGAGGGAAGATTTCTTCCCTCGCATTGTTTCTAGTTTGGAACGACGTGTGTAGCGGTATGCTTTGCACAGGGATGTTTTTCTCGGGTAAATTCGGCTCAGGTAAGTTTTGCTCAGCTATGTTTTGCTCAGGTATGTTTGGTTCATGGTCATGGCCGTCCTCCTCTCTTTGTCATTCTTGATAAGCATAATGTTGAGACCTTGTTCTAAATATGTCAGTATTGAAGTCTTCAGGGAGTTTAACTCCTTTGCTTGTGAGCACAAGTTGGTATTTTTCTTTGTCGTTTTCCATGAGTTTTTCCACAAGTTTTTGAAATGAAGCGCTTTCTTGACACTCTTGGAGGAGTTCTACAAAAATTTCTGTGTCTTCTAGATTTGGATATTCGAAAGGATTTGATAATCTTCGACCCATGCTGGACTCTAGTTGTGTTTCGCTTTGTTTGTTTCATTGAGAGCGAGTAACAATGGGCATCTAGTAGAAACTTTCTATGACAAAGGGAATGAACTCCTCTTCGATGTTTTGCTCATGGGTTGGTGGTTCAAATCGAGGTATATTGTAAGTGATGCACACTTCGGGGAAGAAAGCTGGATTGATATTTCCTCCTTGATTTAGGCGTTGACTGAATGTTGATTTTTGACATAATGCTCTACTCCTCAATGGTTCCTTATCAAATTCGTTTGTTTTGTCTTGAAGATACAAGCGCATATGACGGAGGAATGTTCGATGAGATTTGAAGAGTTGGTGATTGATGTATAAAAATCTATTTCGTTTGGCAAGTTTCAGAGAACTGGGTTGTTGTTTCCTCAACTTAGTGTTATGATAAATACTCTTTCTTATCAGAATATGAGGATTAGTCATGCACAAGTTATCAATGGTTTCCTTTGATTTGTTTTGGATTCAAGATATCTTGTTTGGAAACTTAAGTTTTACTTTATCAAATGAATTTTTAGATGCCCCCTCAAGACAAAGCACGTCAAATGATATGGAATAAGAGCTTTCCCGATATGGAAACTCGATATGACAGCTTGGAGTTTTAAAACAAGTATGTTTTTTGATAAAAATCCGTTTGATTGAAGGACCTTTTGATACGTGTGATGGTGTTTCCCAATTTTGATAGGAGAGATGTGCTTTATCTCTTGACTAGTTTTTGGATTTGGACAACTTTGTTTTACGGAAAACTTGCTTTTGGAGTAGTTTTGATACTTTGATTTTGATTTTTTGTTTGATGGATTTCAAGATAAGAAAAGAAGGCTTCCTAAATTGTTTTTAGATTTTTCAAAAAAAGCTTATGTTTTGCCCCGTATTTTCTTAGTTTCTGCTATGCGCTAAGCCAGAAACCCAATGTGCTACTGAATTTTCTCAATGCGCTAGAGAAAGGACTCCACGTGCTAAGCTGCCTTTCTGACGCGCTAACTGGATTTTTTGAGTTTGTTTTGCTTTGAAAGGTTTATGCACTAATATGGGCTTCTAATGCACTAACTATTGACTTCAACGCGCTAAGCTATTGCTTCTACGCGCTAGAATGTTCTCAAAAAGTGCTAAGTTTTGAACTATTAATGTTTGGATTGATTACGCGCTAAAGTTCAGAAGAAATGCGCTATGTTGAAGCTTGCATGCGCTAAACTATGGTTCCAAAGCGTTAAGATGTTGCTCTTACGCGCTAAACTACCCTGATAATTTTGACTTGGTGGTTTTCTGTGATTTTTGAACTTTTTTTCAATGACGATGGATGATTTTCTGAAGTAAGAAATGAAAGCACAACACAAAAGATATAACCATTTTGCCTAGTCTAAACAATGAGTGTATGTTCTGTGAGGATGTGTTCAAATCCCCAATGTTTCAACAGGTTTGGATACAGTAAATACAAATCAATCAGACTCTTTATTCAAAGGTCATCGACAATACCATAGCTCACTAGTCTTGATACTCCGTCAGCTCAAACAACCTTGTCACCCCCTAGGGGGCGCCTGTTTTTTGCCTTTTGCCAGAAATCAACTCAAAGTGAATTGCTTCCCAACTGAGTAGTTATCTTGGGAGATATATGGTGAGTAATCTTGGGGGTGGATTCTTCCCCACCCTTGCACTATGATACTGCAAATGTTTGGATACTGACTCGGCTCAAAGTTTCTAATGCTTAAGTTCATAATCAGGCTTCCTATTCGACCATCAGTGATAAACTCCCTCAGGAGGCTTCCGAACCTTTAGAGCAAAGACTTTACATATCATAAAGATGCTGGGGGAAGGCTAATCGCTGCACGCAACCGTTGAAAAGGACTTTCATCACTCTCCACTTTTGATTATAGTGGGTTGGAACACTTGGCGTCAAAGTCGTTCCCCACTTAGGTCATTCCCCTCACACCGGCCAAAGAATGGTTTTAAGAGTTTTTCAACTGCTCGGAAGGTCAGACCTGCTAAAGGTTCTAATGCAATAAACACTGAAAGCGTAAGAGTGGTCTGACTTTTTGATCACCCAGTTAAGGGGAGAGCATATTTCTTCCATTTTTGAATCAAAGCACACAAGTGTTCTTTTTAACCTTTTATTGCAATGATTTGGTAAAATCTATATGGAGATATTGCTCCACAAAAACATGGTGTTCATTTTATCCCATCAAATCAGTGATTATCTGAGCTAGTAAAGGAACCTGGTCAACAAAGCAAAATTTTGATCTTGGTGGTCAACAAAAGAAATCGACAAAAGGGGAAGAACTTCCCTCTTTAACTTGAAAACAAAATTTAGACAAATGTGATTCTTTGTCCTTGCAAAAATTTAAAAGATTGATCATTTTATGCACCAAAGGATGGTGAGGTTCTTTTCCAAACTCTTTTTGCAAAAATAGAAAGTTTTGTATGTTCTTTTTAGCAACCTAAAGGAAAGTTTTCTCCCATGAAAGCAAGGAAAGATTTTTGTTGTGATTCTTTTTAATTGCCCAAATGAGGTGTGAGTTCAATTTTAGCTTTAAAAAAGAATTAAAAGAATTCAAAATTTTAACTAACTTTGCTAAGTTAGTAAAAACTTCAAACTACTTTAAATCCTAATTTTAAAATAAAATGGACTCCCAAATCATGCAATGAAACTGGTAGAAATCCTGCAAAAACAACAATTAAATTTGTTAGCAAAATACTGGCTTTGTGGACTTTCACAAGTCTAATTCTGATCTTAAATACAAATTATTTCTTGTTCTCAGTCTGTGATGCGCTACATAATTACACAAATGTGCTATCGAATAGACCCGACGCGCTGAGCTGTTTCCAAATGCGCTATACTGTTAAGTTCTCATGCCGAAACCTATAGGAACAATTTTAAGAATGCTATGCACCAAGTGAGGGTCTCCACGCGCTAGGATATGAGTCCCACATGCTAAACAGTATACTAGATGCGCTAAGAAACGTTCCCCACACACCGATTCTTGTTTCCCGCGTACCTGCAAAAGTGGTCAGATTCAAAAATCGATTTTATTAATGGGGTTAAGCCCCACGGTGGGTGCTAGAAATGTATGCGGGAAAAGCGGTTCGATGAAATCTAAAATGTGAAAATATTTCAAGGACTTTCCCACACACCCATGGGACTCTTGGTGCAAGTTATGGAGCCATGAGGAATGGCTCAACTTCCCAAGGAGTGTTCCATGGCTCTCTATCTCACAAGGTCCCTCAAGCCAATGCCTTTGCTCTCAGATCACTGAGCAAAGTGACTTAGGGATGACGAATGCAAGAATGAGGGATGCTTTTGATTGAATTTAGTATGAATGCATCCTATTTATGCATGATTCTAGTAAATGAACTAAACTAGATAATAAGATGACAAGGTTAGTAAAAATACTATCCTAACATGATATACTAGTTATATGATTTAAGCTAATGATAATAGAAATAATCTAAAAATGCTTATTAGATTAATTTCTATTGCAAAGAGAGGCTAAATGCTTGTTAAAAGTAAGTGTAAGTATGATGCTAAATACTTGGATGATAGAAATGGAGGAATGAGAGCTCTATTTATAGGAAAAATAGGGCAATGGATGGTCAAGATTGAAGGATCTAATCAAGGGTCAGGATTGAAAGTTATCAATCCATGTTTGCAATTCTCACAAATGAAATGGTGATAATTGTCAACATAAGACTGCTTGAGAGGAGAGGTAAGAAGCATTAAATGCTTGAGAAGACCCCATGGTTACCTTAGAGGGTAAAGGTTAAGGTTAGGTTAAGGTTATCCATTGGATAAAGCTTTTACCCAAAGGATAAACTCTTGTGCAAAGGTTAAAGGGATAACCATGGTCAAAGCAATGAATGCTTGATGAGACCCCTAGGTTAGATGAGGGTTGAGTTAGGCAAAAATTCTCTAACCATGCCACTAAGGGTTAGTTAACCATTAATGGTTTGAAGACTTTGGGGACAAATTTGTAAGAGTCCTTCCAAATTTGGGGGTTTTCAACAAGTTAGCTTGTTGAAGGCACAAAGGCTTTAATGCCTTTTGAAGACTTTACTCAAAATTTGAGAAGTGACCTCCTCAAATTTAGGGAAAGGGGATAATTGATGAGTTTAGGTTAATTGATTAGGATTAGAGGTATTCTAGAAGAATTTAGGAAGAGGGATAGGAGGCAAGTGGGAGATGTAGGAAAATGCAAGTGGATGAGGGATAATAGGATTTAATTAAAATAAATTATTTTATTTCAATTTGGTTGCAAGTTGGGAATCTAAATAAATTAGATTTATTTAATTGGGGTGAACTATTTAATTAAATGTAAATTTAATTAAAAAGTAGAGAGGAGGGATTTAATTAAATAAAATGATTTATTCAATTAAATGATAAAAAGGGCTTAAGTGAATTTAAATAAATAAATTGAATAATTTATTTAATTAAACAAAAGAATGTGGGTGATTTAATTAAATTAGATTTAACTAAATAAAGAAATGAGAATAAAATGAACATTAAATATTCATTTAGGAATATGGTCATTTTTATACGTCTACAGTATCAAATAATGTTGCAATATATGGTAAGTACTCCTCCCACTCTACTAAAATTAGAAGGGAACAATCAATCTCCTGAACTGAACTATACTCTAAAGAAGTAGGAGGTGGAAGAGGATCAATATAAGTCTCAGGAACCACTGTGGATGACTGAAGCACACATAGGTTCAAGTGACCAAATATCTCCTCAAAAACCTAATCCACTCTTGATGCATGAGAGATAGGAATAGTCAATGGAACTACATGCTCAATGGGAGCAAAATGTGAGAACTCGTATAATTAGGATACATGATCAACCTTAGCAACTGCAACAAGCTCTCTACTATGTAAATATCTGGTGAGCATTGAATCAGATGTGAACTCAATTGTTTTGATTGTGCCACACAACTATGAGTAATCTGGTAAATAGAAAGGAGCTTGATATAACCACTCTCATTAACACTCATGTAAGTGTTATTACTCATCAAAATCTATGGAAATGCACAATGCTCAAAAGAAGAGAGCATGCCCTCTAATGATGTCATATGATGTGAGGCTCCCAAATCAAGAAGTCACCTGGAGAACTGATGTGTAAATGCAAAGAGAGCAGGGCCCATCATCTTGTCTTCACCACATGTCATAGAAGAAGATCCAAAATTTCTAGGTCCTAAAGTGGTAGAAGAAGATGTACTAGATGAAGGGGACTAAATATTGTGCTTTTGGAGAAGATGTGTTAGTTTATTAATCTTCTTTATATAACATCGATTCTCATCATGTCATGGCTTAGTGCAATATGCACACTTCAAATTATCCTAATTTGATGATCACCTCTTGGAAGAGGAAGAATAATTCAATCCAATAAGCTCATTCTCCAACTAAAATCCTCTCAATGAATCTTGCTGTAATGCCCCGCCAGGAAACCCCGAAGGGATTAAGCTAAACACAAGAATAGAGTGCAATAATTTTTTAATTTTTTTTTTAGTTACACCACATTAAGATACAACAAGATATCAAAGATTCAGATTACATAGCGGAAGACATCAACTAACACCTAAAGAGTTTCCCAACGAGATTACTTAAATTTTACAATTCACTAACTCACACAATTAATCCAACAAGCGGATTATCTTAACAATGAGATAATTCTTAATCAGGATAATTTCTTTCAGAAGATGGAAATATAAATCACAAGCAAAGGTTCATCCATTAAGATCTATTCATAATCTTCATTCAAGCTTTTCATTTAAAATTACAAGCCATACATCTAATATTCTAACACACTAGAGTTTCATCATATACATATGAGATCTTTTCAAGCATATTTAATTTCCTTAACAACAACTGAATATATATTCCATTACTCTAAGTTACATTCTTTCATATTCCAATTTAATACATTTTAAAAGATGATTGCATACTAGCATCTACGATAAATCTCGTCCACTTATGCATTCGATCAACATGGCATTCAAGAAGGGACTGAATATAAGCATTTAAAGTTAATTCCATTTATCCACTTAACCATACTAACATAAGCTAATCATACATGATAAAGCTGAATAAGGGAAACATAAGAGAATACATCACATAACACCATAATGATCTCGGAGTTCACCCCTAAAGGGCTACATCTCCGGGTCTGCTCAACTGCAAGACCCCTCTGATAATTAATAAAGTTAAGAATACAAGAGGTTACACCATTACAATCCGGCCATCAAGGCGAAACATATACAATATACAAGCGACCACATCGGTCAATAAAATACATAAACGATCCCTGAAAAGAACAGGATCCAGCTAAACATAATCAAGCTAATACAACAGGTCCATAAGAGCATCCATAAAACTGAGTCATCACCACCCAAGGTCTAACATGAAACCGACACTCACAAGGGCATAAACAAAAGGACGACCCACAAAGGTACTCCTAACAGGACAAAACGACAACACACTAGCGAACGTAGGGACAAGTGTCATCACACAACCTGGTATGGTTACCATGGCAAGTCTTCATAGGTCCCGGCCCCATACACTGGGTTACCCTGGCAACCTAATCCGAGCTTCCGGCCCATCCAAGCCTCATGTGGACCCACACATCCTCTCGTGAAGACAAGGATGATGGTTTGCCATTTCAGGCCTTCCCACAACATGTCGAGTCTATGCTAGCACTCGTCCCATGTGTGAGGCACATTTATCTTACTTAGAGATTACATTCTAATCTACTTAAAGGTTATCACTTATTAGACTCACTTTCGACGGGTTACCCAGCAGCCACTTTGGGCGCGGCCCCCAATCGAAAGCCACTTTCCCATACGACACTAGACTAAACTCAGACGAACTCAAAACCAAGGAATAGGCATGGTCAGACGAACGGAGTTCAAGAAGGGAGAAACAACCATCTGGTCAAACACGACTCAAAGATGAACACTTACTGACGGTACTCTAACTAGAGACCTGACAAACTAAGGTCAACCACGAATCATCATTCGACTCTCACATACAGGATATGACCAAATACGACACTACCACAAAACAACAGTCAACTCGGAACCGAGGACTGAAACAGGTACCCCAAATCATTCCATACGACAGGGTCCTATCAAAACAAGCACGACTTGCCATTACATAAGCAAAAGCGAATACAGAAATTAAACTCGCATATGAATATTCAACAGATACAATTTTTTTGAATAGATCTAAACATTAGAAGTCGATCAAGTTTTCTACAAGATCTAAATCAGATTACAGTTATCTACCTCATCTAGGAATAGGTTGTTCTTGGTTTTCTAACTCTCTAAGGTTCAAAGCATCGAACAGACATATTAAGCCATAATGAGTTCTTAAACCAAATTCATATTAAGAAAACTCAGACAACCATTAATCATTTAAATAAGATATTTAATCTCCAATCAAAACGTCATTGACATACTGGTTCAAAACCACCTCTACAGTTTCATATTTTCAATCCCAGATGCTCTATACGGATCATGGAATATTAATATAAAAAGGAAATCCAAATGTAGATAATCATTTCCAAAAGCATATCGTTAAATTTCTAATGCCCAATGGTTAATTATTCATTTCTAACCTTTCCAGATGGCTTATACCCTTAAAATCTTCAAACAATATCTATATGGGAATAAAGTACGTTTTAACTCCAAAAAGATTATCCAACATAACAATATTTTATCTTCCCAAACTATACACAATTAAAATTATGTCTTGCATAATAAACTACTAAAAATTCATCAACATATACATTCATGCCACATTTCCCGTAATTAAAAACTTACTTAGAATTTCCGATTAAATAATATTAAAATATTATATATATTTTTTTCTTTATAAAAAAAATACATTAAAAAAACATCTTTTAAAACTTAACAACAAAAAAAAACATTTTAAAAAAGGGAGGAGGCGCGCGGGGAACCGGGCCGTGCCCTAGCCCCAGCGGCGCCGCCGCGATGGGCGCAGGGCGTGGGCCTGGCTCCCACGCAGGGAACGCAGCTCCCTGCGTCCACCGCGGGGGACGCGCCGCTCACTGCGGCCACCGCCGGCTGCGGGCTGCGGCTGCGCGAAGCAAAAGGAGACGGGGGGAGGAGGAGGCGGGTGGAGCTCCGCTCCCCGCCCTCCAACCCCAAATCACAAAAATAAAATATTTATTTTATGCACAGTTCGAAATTTCTCTTCATCATTTTTTTTTTTGAAACAACAAAATAAAATTTGTTTTATAAATTTCGGTTATAATAAAATCCGTTTTCAATAAAATATGTTTTGGGTAACATGATTTCTTTGATGGGATTCATTCTCTCCAACCACAAATGGGATTTCAACCCACCCAAACAAAAAAAATGAGGTATAACAAAAACCCCAAGCAATCTGAAGAATACCAAACTGAAAGTAATTCCTTCAACAAAACCCATAGCTGGGCAAAATGGAGCATTTCAACTCAATCATTCCTTCCAAAACATCAATACTAAAATAGAACTTGAATTTGAGAACACCCAATGGAGATTTAGACAAGAATTTCCTCATGAACAACCATTCCCAATTAATATCCAATATTTGGTTTTGAAAACGCAAGAACAATACAACCAGAAATCAAAGGGATGGATCTGAATCCTACCTTATCTCGCATTCCCGGCAAGATCTGCTGAAGAGCCCCAATCTGCAGCTCCAGGAATCCTTCCCCATCCAAAACCCCCAAATCTTCATCCCCAAAATATTTTTTTCCAACCAAAAATTTTCCAAAAATATCCATCCTCAAAATTTCCCCAAATTTTAGGTTATATGGAAGAGTTGACCAAAAATTCCATTTTTGGAATTAAAATTTTTATTTAAAAATAATTCTCAAAATTAATTCTATTTTCCAACTATATCAACGAATTAACTTGCTTTCAATTCCAAATCGATTTTCTCATTTAATCCAATTTAACCTTTCTAATTTCAAAAGCCAACAGAATACAATTAAGTCTATTGCAATTAAATACAAAACTTTCTTTTCAACAACATATTCAAAATGCATTTAATATTCAAAATCAGTCATTTAATCGAACTTACTCCCAATTTAAAACGAGCAATCCAATATCAACGAAAATCGCATAACGAAATCCCGATTAATTTAGTCCATTAATCTCTAATGCACAAATACATATTTAATCAAAATAATTACTAAGGATTAATTAATCAATTTAACCATGCACACTAAGCACGCAAACCGAGAAGGTCAACCAAACAGACGACTCGCAAACCCAAACAAGAAGGGAACACCGACGACGGCTGACGATGCTCACTTGAGCACGACGAAGGTCAACTAGGGTCTTACGACCACCTAATCCAACTCAAAGGATAAAAGAGGTACACTCAAACCTGCAAATTCAGGTGAAGACAAACCTCGCACTCATGCGGCGTTGTACCTGAAATTTCCTGCAACCAAGAGTCATACATGCATACATATATAAACTTAATGAAAGCGTTAGCTCGATATTAATACCACGAAATAGGTACACTAAACAACTTGCATACAACTAGTGTGGGAACCCACATCAATAGCTATGCGTTAAATCAAACATCTGACTATAATCATAATATTAAGATAAACTGAACAAGATTAAATTGAGATTAGAGATTGATTAGGGTAGGGGTATTACACTTGCTTCCCAAAAAGGGACTCTAATGCAATTCATATTTGTTTGGATGTGGTGTAAGAATCAACATGAAAGAGAATATCTAGAGACATGGACAATCATAATGTCCCAAAAGCCTCATCGAACATATTGAACCACTTTCTCTTCTCACCAACAACTGTAGGCTCAACCTCTATGCCCATGGTCACTCTATATAACCCCTGGTGCTTCAGGTGAATCTCCAATTATTTTTCCAACCATAGTAGTTGAATAGAGCAAGGGGAGCAACATAATTTGGATCCATGATAATTTATGAAAAAAAAGTACAAAAATGGACTAATACAATAATATTTATCCTCTTAATGCCAAAAAATCTCACTTAAATCCAAAAAAAAAAACAATTGATTTGCATGTTTTTCAAGAAGTAACCCAAAAAAGGAAATTTTTGAGATCTTTGAGAACTTGATGAATATTCTAAAAGAATGGATCTAAGATCTAGATAGAGGACCCTAAGAGCTTTTCGACGATATCTAACTTTCAAAAAGCACAATTAGGATGTTCAAAAAATGGCTTTAGAAGCGCAAAACTAAAGGCTGGCTTTGGAGGCTTCGTAAGGAAAATTATTGCAAAATCTAACAAAACAATCTATATATTTAGATTGGCCTTGGAACCATATTTCCAATGATATATGGTTTGTGCAATTTCAAGCTCGTTTGCTCAAGTTGTGAGTGAAAAAACATAAGCAAATTTTTTAGGGTTTAGAGGGCTTAGAAGGGCATGCACATGCAAGCAAGCCATATGGCTGATGTCATGTTGACATCAACAATATATTCGTTGAATATTTCTGGGCTGGAAAAAAAAATGGTTGGTCAGGAAAAAAATTTGATGACAAAATATTCCTATAATTGGTTGAAATATTCTTCTGGTGACAAATTTTGGGTAGAATATTTTGTATACGCAAAATATTCCCTATGTTGATTCTTGTAGACCTCACAGTCAATTTGGTTATGCATGCACAATACTTCTCTACACAAAAGTTTGTACACGCCCATTTGAAAAAAGCAAGCCCATAAAAAATTCAGTGTTTTTAATAAATTTTTTAAAAACTTTTGATGAAAATTTCTACAATTTTTTTACTTCTTGCCTTATTTTTTGATGTCGTTAATATAGTATGGTCCTATGGACTATACAACTGCATGGATTTCCATTCGGCCAAATTTTTTTTTCTCTGGATTCAATTTGTTATAATTTGAAATTTTGATAGGCAATTTTAGGCCTTCTGAGTGTAATAGTGACCTCCATTTTGCACCAAAGTGCCCAAATTTTTTAGCCACCCCCAAATTTTGCCTTGATTTTCATGCCCTCAATCAAATTGACCCAAAACTTCAACTGCTTGATTTTGACAAACTGACAGTTAATCTTTACATTTTAGGACATTGTGAATGTGATGGCAATCTCCGTTTGAGCTCAATGTGCATAGAAAAATCAACCCAAGTTATATCTCTCAAGCATGTGGACAAGAACTTAACATATCTGCTTTGATACCTTGTAGAATTTTATGGTACAATCATAGAAGCCAATATTCATCTGCAAGCAAAACACCTATCACACAAAAGAGATCAAGCAAATATTATATGCTCAATAATAACTTGAAATTTTTGTATTATTGCACACTCAAGTGATTGAAGATACAATTACAATGAATGAATGAAAACTTATAAAAAGATGAATAAAATCGTAAATGCAAAACCCTAAAGGCTAGATTAAAATAGCATGTGCCAAGTGTCACAATCAAAATGAATGAGACAACTTAAGCTATTATTACTCTAAACACATAAAAGTAAAAAGCACCTAAGTTTAGCTTAAGTGAAAAAGTAATTAAAGAACTTAATTAATAAATAATTAGATAATTGTCCTAATTACTCCTCTTAACCTATTTTTGTCTATTAATCCAATTAGCCTTTAATAGGTCAATTATGTGACTTTGTTCTTGATATGAATCCTTTCAAGATGATGAAGTGTACAAGGGAAAGTAAGAAATCATGGATATTGTTTTGTCCATAGGAAAGAATATACAAGTAATGTTTAAAAAAAATATCAAGTAACATTGTTGGCCATTGTATCCATGTGCATGCTCATCTTATGACGCCTCATCCTTATCAAAAGGATATTTAATACTTTATTTATCAGTTACACTCACATTATAAAATTCATGTACATAAATCATTGTTTTTATTGCAAAAGTTTAGGAAAAAGGCATTGCATGGGAAAAGTTCAAGTTTTTAGTGAAAACAAGGAGCAGTTCAAGTGAGTAGTTTAGGGTTTTCAGCTTATGTTGGAGATTCCCTTTATGAGCTTGTAGCCGTCATGGCATCCAAGCATGTTACAAGTCTCATTTTCTGGTTGTAATGCCTTCACATATAATTTTTAACATTAGAAAGGTTGTTGCAATGTACTTTCTCACCGTTCTTAACAATTTTCAACTTCAGAAAGCCATCATAGCTCTATTCCAAGGCAATGGTACGTAAAGCATACATTCTTGGTGGAGGATAGAGTGTGAAGGAGACTCAAGTAATCCTAAAAATTAACATTTTCAATCCATGTACACCCATACACATGTACAAAGCAGGGAGAAGGTAAGTTTGTTACTTCAATTCTATGAAACCCTCGGGCCATCATTATCTTCACCATAAGATAACATTCTTAATCCTCATTGTTAGTTGTTGGAGATGTTATTTTGTGCTAATGGATAGAGAATGCTTATAGAATTTAGTAAAGAGTTTATACACAACCAAAACCTTACTTATCATATAAGCCCTCATGTCAAGATTTTTCAAATGAGGTTTATTGTTAGAAGTTTGTTTATTATGTTTAATCATTGAATGAATCTTTATATGTCCAAATTTATTAAAAAAACGCATAATCATTTTGCAAATATTATTTCTGTCATTTATGTCAAACTTGTTGATCTAAATATGAAACTTATTGATATATTTGGTCTGGATGTGGTCTGGAGTAGTGTAGTAATAATGGATTAGTTTAGTGGTCATGCAGATGGTTGGAGATTGATTGTAGTCATTTTAGATGGTATATCAAGTTGTAATATGGATTTTGTGGAGCTTTGGACACGATATTAGTGGTCCATATTTCGTGTTGGTTAGGTGTGACTATTCCAATAAACAGTCTATTAGAGTTTGTTTAGATTATGGTTCACATTACGGTGCATATTCTTCATCAATTCTCGCATTTGGAGCATGATGTTGGTGGATGAAAATTCATGATATATTCTAGTTTTCAGATTCTCATTTGGTTTAGAGTTGGAGTTATGACAATATGAGTTCAGGTGTGTGCAATGATAGAGTGACAATGTATAGGAAAGCGTTGTGTTCCTTTGCCTTCAGGTATTTGGTGATGTGGTTCAATTATTTGGATTTGTTTCTATCTAGTGATGCTATGTTGAGCATCCACAAGTGTTTTTGGTGGTCCTCATTGTAATTTCAGTAAATTGGGGTTGGTGTGCCTTAACTATTTTATCATTTGGAGCTGACCTATAACATTTCGATCCATGCAGTAATGTACAAAATTATAGGAGTTGTTTTTGAATGATTTAGAAGGTGTGTCAATGTGGTGTGATGTCTCACATGTTTCATTTTACCTTCTAGACATTTCCTTGAAGATTGTTTTTGGGCCTTCTATTTTGATCCTACATGTTACATCTAATAAGGTTGACCTAATTGATGTTACTTTTTATTTTGAATGGTATATAAACGATGAAATAACTTTAAAGAATGGTGAACAAGTTGTATGTTGTATGATTGAGTGATATTGTGAAAGTATGAAGCTGTGCAAGTATAGTTAATCAGTAATGAAGGCAATTTTAAATGTGTTTTAGTTCAACGATCTGTAATCAACATATCAATGGATGTGGTTGCTCATAGTTCAATCATATTGACATTGTAATCTCAAATGCTTTGTATTTTTCCCTGAAGAAGTGATCTTCATTGTTCGCAAGTCCCTTGTATCTTGCCCTAAGGTTATGTGCCTCAGTCTTGCAAGTCCACATTAGGGGCAGTAAGCTCCTCAGCCTTGAGCCTAAAACATTATAGCCTGATATTTATTTAGTGTGATAATTCTCACCATAGTTTTTACATTGTTGGGTTTTGTATGTAAAATCTTAGTGTTCATGTGTGATTGCTTTTGCGTTTTTCAATTCTTTACTTTTGCACATATGATAAATGGAATGCATTATAACTAACTGGTTAAATTGATTAAGTTTGAATATATGTTGATTTACCCCCCTATCAGCATATGGGTGTGTTCAACAATTATTTTGTTCCATTTCTCTTTGTCTTTGGGCTTTGGTTTTGCTCATTAATACATAAGAAAGTGGTGATTATGTGGTGATGAAAAAAGTTGGATGAACACTTGACAATAAAAAGAAGTCAAAAGTTTTCTTTGTGGCCTTGGAGGTAAATCTAGGTTTGGACTATGATATAGATAGCCACAAGTTGATATTCTAGAGAGGGAGTGACTCATAAGGGAACGATGAAGCTCAAATTAATTTATCCCCACTCAAGAGAACTAAAATGATCTAGTCATGGATGATATATCCTAAGCAAAGAAGACCACCTTGTTATGTCAAAAAATAATGTAAGACTAAGAGGAATAATGACAACCTTTGTTTTATAGATAAAAGTTGAAGGACTTATAAAATGTTTGGTGATTAAGCAAGGTTGTTGTGGTGGATTGAAAACACAGATGGCTCAATTGTCTAAATATTTTGAAACCCCAAAGACATATCAGAAACTCTTTGGAAATAGATGTGGAGTAGTAGTCATGAAAATCGCAGATAGACAAATGAATAAAAAATGCAGGTCTGTAGATCAAGTGTATAGCAAGGTGGGACAAATGCATAGTAATAGAACTCGAATGTGTAGGATAAAAAATTAGAAGTTCAGAAAACAACTCAAATGTGTAGGAATACAGTTCAAATGTGTAGGAAGACTACAGGTTGTTGATTTCATCTAAAGTATGAATGCTTTTGTCAAAATTTGAGTGTGTTCATGTCATAAACCTGGAAAGAAGACACACAAAACAATAAAAAATACTTGTCTGGTTGTTTTTTAGTCTTTAAAACTTTAAAATGATAATATCAAAAGCAAGCCCCAAAATGGGGCCCAAGGATAAATTAGATTTACCAAATTCAAATAACATATAAAGACACTCTTAAGACAAGCACAACATAAAAGTAAAGTGGATTACTTATTGGATTAGGCCGAAGCAATAAAATATCCATTAAAATTCGATAGCTAGAGGTTTAGTGGCTCGAGCTCAAAGGCAATTGGCTCATCTTTCCTCTTATCTAAGGTTCAAAAGAAACCTTATAATCGAGGGATTTATACCTTAATAAAGGGGTACATGTTGAGTATCTTCAGGGTATGATATGCATCCCTTGCACCAATCTAGTATCACTAAAGGGCTATCCTCTAGAATAAAAAATGGTGTGTAGTGGGGGAACTCTTATGAGCACTGACACGTGTAAAAACATGAGACCCAAGATGATCAAGACTAGTTCCTCCCTCCTTTGTGTTCTACATCACCAATGAATATAAGGAAATATATGACACGTCATGATTGGATTGAGCTATAGCTTTTTCTCTCGTCCCTTTATATAGCCCATTGGAGATGCATGCTTGAGGTCGAACCTTAGGGTGATGAAATCCCCAAGCAGACCTCCTATTGAAAACTAAAAAGGGAAATTGTACATATCTCTCTTACACCCAAGGTCCCATGTGTTTGCAATGGGAGAGGATACGTACACACACTTCTAGGGTAACACACACATTATGCAAGTGCTCTAGTCATGAAAAAATATTGTTCATTAACCTCAAAAAACCAAATGTGAGCTAATCTAAAATTCAAAGACACAAATGTTGCTTGATCATAAATACGTTAGTAATTTCAACTCCAAGCCTTGAGTGTGAGATAAGCAAGCTACACCACTTATTTCAAAATGGTTAGTTGAAAACAAAATGCAAATTTAAAAACAACATAATACTTTTTGGGGATTTTTGCCAAAAAAATAAAAATTGAGGGATTTTTAGATTTTTAACACAAAAAGGACAAAAATTGAAATCAAAAGCGTGGGTATACTTGACAAACGCACAAAACAAAGAATTTGCTTGTGTAGAAGCAAAACCTGCAAAATAGAAAAACCTACATAAGCAAAAGCACAACAAGATAATGCAAAAATGTAGCAAAGAAGATCGTATGTGCAGAAAGAAAAAGCATATGCACAAAAAGATTTAGATCAAATGTGCAACAAGATAGACCATAAGCGAGGGAATATGAAGCATATGCACAGAAGGAGGATGAAAAAGCGTAGTATAATGAATCAAATGCACAATACTATAAATCAAATTGTAGTGTCTACCGCTGATTTTTTTTTAAAGAAACACTTAAGTTGCTACACTGTTATTTTTTTAATTTAATAAACTATGTTATGAGTTTCTTTGTGTTCTTTCAAACTATATTAAACATGTAGAAAGGGTTTCATGTTTGTTTTGATTCATCGTATTTGAGATACAAGAGATACATTGCAAATTCAAAAAAGTAAGTTCTCTTTCACGAGAAAAGGAAATCAATGTTAATGCATAGGAAATTAAAGAATTGATTGCAGACTAAAAAAGAAGAGGGGTTGGGCCTTCACCTCTCAAATCAGTATATTAGAATAGAATTATCTTCAAATCAATGGAAGGTATTTAACTTAACTCAACAAGAAAGTGATAATTCAAGATCAATTACCAAGAATATGATAGCAAACTAAAAATCAGACTTTCTGATATGAAATCAGATATGCAAATGACCTTCAAGGATGAATGTAATGTTAGGGAGAGTTATTCACATTCGATCTTCAAAACCAATAAACTTCACCAACAACCACTATTGTCTGAAAATGATGTTAAGGGCCTCAAGATAATATATTCTAGGCCCTTCAAGCTATAGACTGTAGATGTTGAGCAAACAGGATGACTTAGAAGTAAATTCTATAATTGAGTTCAATCTCCAACAATGCTATGAACACTTTGAAACTCCCAATCATTAAAAAAAAAGCGATTTTCAAAAATCTGGAAATGTATATCAGACCTTGAAAATGGCATATTAACACCCCTTAAGCACTTCAAAGGAAGAAAATCATCAAACACACCATACAGAAATATGCAAATCCACTTCAAAAAACATTGAAAATCTTCATTTTAACTCTACCAAAATGATAGAAATAAAGAAAACTATGAATGCCAATGTGACCCCTAAAGTAGAATTACTCCTTTTGTCTAGGGTGGGTCTCTCACCATCGAAACCAACAAGAAAACATGAGGGTTTTCATTCTCAAATAGTAGAAAAATAAACTTGGAAACAATCTAGCAACTGTTAGAATTCATGAAATGTGAATCCCACAAGCCCAGTGATCTTCTGCAAGAATACCTGTCACACATAAAGAGAGAATTGAACAACAAAATAATTGAAGGCAATAACAATGAAATTGATTGAAATGCTTTTAAATTTCTCGAGTTACAATGAAGGATATGACATCCTTATAAAGAAATCTAACTCTAAAGATAGAAACACTAAATGGTGGATGTTTATGCATAAAATTCATCAAAGCTAAATAGGAAATAAGGAAAATCACGATTTCCTTAACTATTTAAGCAATCATAAACATAATCAATGAAATGGATGCATAATTGAATCAATTAAACAATATGAAACTCATAATTGAAACTCCCTATTCTACATCATAGCTTACATTGTTCTTCTCTTCTTTGTGGTATGGTGGATCTCAGATATTGTGTTGGTAACCTGCAAGTGACACAAAGATTCAAAGTTCGTGATTGTTGAAAATGGAGAATTGATCCCGAATTTATAGAATTTTGGGTGAGATTGAATGAGAGGTGGAATAAAATGATTAAGAGGTGGAACTCAGGTGAGCTCACATGGTGATCGATAATTGAACTGTTGATTTGGAGGTGGAACTCAATTGATCGAATTGTTAATTGAGTTAACTGATTGAGAAAAAAGTTGATTGAAATATGAAAAAGAATGATTGGAGGAAAATTAAAGAATGATGTAATTAATGAATTAATTGAATTGATCAATTAAAATAGATTGAATTGTTAACTGGAGATGACTGATTGAAAGCTTTTTGGGAAAAAACAAAGTGGAAGATAGAAATAGAGATTGGAAAGATAATTGATTTAACTAATCAATTAATTGAATTAATTAATTTAGCATGTGCTTAAAATTTGATTTTGATTTTCAATTTAATCTTTGCATGAGAATTGATTCAAATATTGAATTTATTTTAAATTCAATTAAATCTTTCAATATATTTAGAACTTGACTTTGGAATTCAATTTGATTTTTTGAAATCATGCACATGTATTTGAAATTAGAAGAAATTAGAAGAACGTGAATTTGAATTTGAATTTGAGGAAATGATGAAATTAAACGAAATTATAATTTGGGGATTTGGAATTTGAATTTGAAGAATTAATTAGCTAATTAAATAATTTAAAGAAACTATTTAATTATTTAGAAATTGAATTTAATTAAATAATAAAGATTATTCAATTAAGGGATTAAAATCACAACTAATTAAATAATAAAATTTTAAATAATATTTACAAAAGGGTTTAAATGATTAATTGGTTAGGATAGAATAGAAATAGAATAATTAGTAAGATGATGAAGAACTTAGAGGAATAAGATTAATTAGCTTAATTAAAATAATTTAAGAATTATTTAATCAGTTGGACGAATAATTATTACATGATCAATGAGACATTTTTTAGGTGTCGACATTTGCCCCTCTTTGAGACAATGTTGGAACGATGTTGTTTCAAAGAACACAAAAAAATTTCTGCCCCGGTATGCTCCCGTGACGCTTAGGGTGTAAATATGGCCCCTTGGAAAAAGTGGTAGATTTTTTTTGAAAATGAGACCATTTTTTCAATACCATGCTAGTGAGTAATCGTGTGAAGTTTCGTGCGATTTCAAGTTCATTTGTCTGGCCTACAAGTGTTTTGAATTTCAGGGGGAGCATGGCTGTCAAAGTGAAAAAACCCTAATTTTGAGCTATAAATAGTGATTTTGACCTTTCATTTGCTCATTTGCATTCTTTTGAGTTCTTAAAGTTCATTATGATTTTTGAGATTTCCTGCGAGCATTTGATCATCATGGTTGGCATTAGAGCATGATGACATTTGTCCAAGTGAGTACGTTCATATCAAAGACCACCCGGGACGGGTGACATGGTATGTATCCAAAATTTTGCTTAGTTTTTTGCCTGTTTTTGTCAATTTTCCAAAAAAATTCTAGAGCTCAAACTTTTAAGCTTCACGCATACGTATTTCGAATTTCACGCATGCGTCTTTATTGTTACGCATAAGTGTTAACTGGTACGCATTAGTGTAAGTGTCACTCATTGATTACAAATTTTATGCATTAGACTATTCTTTTACGCATAAGTCCATATTTTTACACTTGTATGTGAAATGTTACGCAATCATTATAAGTATAACACATTAGTTGTAAATGCTACGCATAAGTCATAATTGTTATGCATTCGCTGGAAATTGTTGTTTTTTTGTCATGCATATGATAATTTTTTCTCGTGAAGTACAGTACCTGACATTTTCATCATTTTTTATTGTGCAGGAGAATCTTGGCGTGTTGTATTGCAAACAGAGTAGACCCAGTGGTCTAGATCTTCGTGATCAGTTACTTGATGAGGAGGTTGCACATATCTGACATCTGGGTTTATATCATGTTTTGCATCTTCCAGAGATTACGGCCAATGGGGCCTTGATCACCGCGTTAGTTGAGCGGTGGCATTCTGAGACTTGTACATACCATCTTCCTACTAGTGAGGCGTTAATCACATTAGAGGATGTCTGACGGATTTTGCATATTCCCATTCATGGAGATAGAGTCGTTTATGATCATGATGATGATCTCACAGGACTATGTGCCTTATTTGAGTGTGAGGAGTAGGACTTACAGATTAGCAGTCACTATGATATACCATGGGTTTGTCTGGACTATGATGACCTGACGATAGTTCTATGCAATATTTTAGCAGGTCCACTCATCCTTGGTAGGAGAGGTAATGGATTCCCAATCAGATGGGGTAGGGTACTTCATGATATGATCGTTCATCGATGTTTGTATTCTTGGGGTCCTTGTCTCTTAGCCATGGTATACTATTAGATGCATAGTATTGTATATTTGACATTCAGATCTATCAGTTGCGGTGTGAAACTGCTCCAAACTTGGGCTTGGGAGAACATTTCTATCTCTAGGCCAGCGATTCATGCTGATTTGCAGCCCGAGGAGCAATACGCTTTTAGATATACACTCGGGATTAGGCAAAGGGGCTTGAGTAACACATTATATTGGTGACATCAGCTTGACATCTTGCAACACTTTATTTAGAGATCGTACTTGGATTGCCCCAGTTTGGCGGATGATGATCATTTACCATTCTGTAGGCAGTAGAGATATATTATAGGCAGTACTGTGGAGACACCGAGGATTGTGGAGAAGTACTTGTTGGGATGTGTACTTAGGCAGTTTAGGGAGGTACATGGAGTACCTACTGTTACAACTTATTTTTCTCAGGTTGTTCGGGAGGTATCTGATAGGGGAGCATGTATACAACCACATGTGGCTACTGCAGAGTTTGATGCGCTTTTGGCAGTATGTTGGGGTTGGAGAGTAGGTGTTGCAGATCCTGGTATGACACCTCAGTATGACACATGGTGGGCCAGACACAGGCCTATTCCACTTACTAATCCTACAGTTCCTATCACACCTCAATAGATACATCATCGGAGACAATAGAGGAGGGATGATCAGAAGGGAGATGGGGAAGATGAGGGAGGAGATGGGGGTGGGGGAGGAGATGGAGGTGAGGGCATAGACATTGATGGGGATACTGAGTCTAGTAGTAGTGGAGATGATGATGATTCAACTTCGAGATCATCGAGCAGCGATGATGGGGATGACACTGACATGCCAGAATTGGAGGATGTACCAGCTATAGAGGAAGGTGGGGACGGAGGATAGGGTGGTGATGGAGATGATGATGATCCACAAATTCTGAGAGCATGGATTCAGAGTCTGGAGGATGAGGTAGCGACGTAGTGATGAGCGAGAGTTGTTTCGTATGGATTATGTTACTTTGGAGAGGGAGAGAGATCAGATTGCCAGTGAGAGGGATTGTCTCCAATGGGAGCAAGATGATGCGGTGAGGAGGACTCAATTAGTTCAAGATGTGTACAACCAACATTTTGCTCTGGGTACAGAATCAAAGACACAGTCAGATAGGCTTTATTATGCTGCATAGGAGGCCTTGTATTATAGACAACTCTATCAGGGCGTTGTACCTGAGGGACAAAGAGCTCCTAGTTTCAGTGAGTTTAGAGGTCATTCGGGTTCTAGTAGGTCTACTTCGTGAAGGAATAGTAGGGGGTGTTATGGGTCCACTTCAGACATCCTTGGGACATCCCAGGGCAGGATCTAGCAAACAGGATCCATCTGGAGACAGAGCCAGTGTCAGTTGAGACACTTTATACGATGTTATATGAGCCTCTGGGCATTTCTGATGATTGTAATCTAACACATTACCATTTTTTAGTTATATATATGATATGCAATTTTTTGGCAGTGATCTATTATGCTTTGTGTTCTTTATATGATGTATGATTCTATGTGATTTATGTGATGCACGTCTATATGATTAATGAATGTATGTTTATATAATTAATACAATGATTTCTATATGCTTTTGATACAATGATTAATGCAATGATATTCATGGTTAATGAACTATATGCTTGTGATGACATTAATGACTAAATGAATGTAATCTAGATACTGTATGAATATGATTTAAATTAATGCAATCTCTACGTTATAAAAAGGACCTAAACTGAATGCAATCTAAACTATATGAAAATGATCTAAAATGAATGCAATATGTTTTTGTTTGATAATGCCAGAATATTGCTTTACCTCTTTTGACTCAAATATCCCTTTGAAGAAATGTTAGGAAGACGAAAGAGAGAATAGATTGATGAAATAGTAATGTTAGATGATAGAAAATGATTCAATGAGAGAATGATGTTGAGACATTCTGGGAATAATGCTAGGAGTCAAGTTATGTGTGGCGTTTCAAAAATATGATAGCTCTTATCACAGACACCTATAACACCTATCCCAAAACTTCATTGGTTCACACCACAAACAACAAACAAAGAAAAAGATAATGCCCATCATGGCTCCTCTAGTCACTTGTGGGCATCCTTGAGTAGCATAGGAACATAATTCATCGCCAAATGATAAAAGATAAAGACTAACTAGGACAAAATTCAGCAACTATATTGATACGTGCCTTCGTTCTTGATTGCTTGATGTGATAGTTGATAATGTTTGATCTCAAAAAGTTTGGACCCTTCTTAAGACTGATCTATTTGATTTTGAGTGTATCCATCTTTGTTTAAGACAAGATAATGATCACTTGATCTGGATATTGATACGATTAATAAGACAGTTTGATCAATTGATTGCAGATTTTTGATTAGATAGTTGTATCCGTTAACTTCATGCAAAGTGTTCGTTGGATATCTGCTAGGGTGTTTGATTCTTGCGAGACATTTTATTGCAAGTTTTTTTGATTGATTTTGATTATTTTTTTGGATTTTGTGGATTGATATTTGAATGTTTTTGGTTGATTTTTTTCAGGACTTTTTAATGCTTTTTTTTTTGGGTGGGGGGGGGGGGGACTTTTTGTACTTTGTAGGGATTTTTTTTTGTGTTTTTCAATGTTTTTAGTTTGTTTTTTTCAGTTAATTATACGATTTTTTTGGATTGATTTTTTCAAGACTTTATATAATTTTTTTGGATTGATTTTTTTTCAGGACTTTATATGATTTTTTTGGATTGATTTTTTTAGGACTTTATATGATTTTTTCAATTATACCCCCAATATGCAGATCTGTCATGATATGATGACCTACATAATTGCACATGGAGACAATGAAATTTTTTGACATGACCTATGTTAATGCAATATGCATGATGAAGATGTATTTTTTATTCGAACAATGGTGACTGTGTTTGTTTAGCATTTTGTAATACACCAATTGAATTGGAGGTGCAAAACATTTCATAGATAAGCGATCAATTGATCCTGAAGATCCCTTGGAACATTCAAATTAACACACTTAGTGACTAGGATTCACAAATGGAGACGCAGAAAACTTCCCCATTGATTCTCACAACTTTGATCTTCTTTTACCCATGTGTGTGCAAGTGAGTTAATTCCCGCTCTTGTGTTCACTAAAGATCCTTGGCATCCTATATGACTAGCTACGTGGATTATTCTAACTTCAAAAGAATTCTAGATAGAGCCTCACTGCCAACAAGCTTTTAGGGTTCCAACGAGGCTATGCATTGTAATCTCTTGAATATTGCTCCATTGCCAGCAAGCGTCCATAGCCCTGATGGAGTTATTCATATGTTCCCTTAGTCAAGCTTTTTGTCACACTTTTATGCATGATATTTCAATTATATATCATTGCTCTTTTTCCTTGAGATGGATATTGGCATAGCACTTTTTCTTTTTTTATTTTCTCGCCTTGACTTGTAAGTAATGAAACCTACTTGGGTGTGACAATTACAGTGGCACTGAAGTAGAATATTGGATTTTGCACTAGTCATATGATCAAGTAGGTGTCTAGAATGAATGAGAGATTATTTTAATGTGCGAGATATAACCATTGATAAATTTTGTGTTAACAAGTCTCATATAGTGAAATCTCCGCCCAACCAAAGGTAAAGCGTCATCACGGGGTGATGTTGAAAATGAATGACCTTAGGATCTTAAATACTCCATGTTTTAATATCTAAGAAAGGAGACAACCCTTGTTTCTCTTGAATGCAAACAGATGATAAATTTGGACAATTTCCTTGTTTTATTGATGTTGTTATATGTCAATGCAAAAACTTTGTAAATGTGATGTATTTGAAAAGAAACTATATGCCATGCAAAGTTGTTTTAAGAAAATTATATGCAATGCAGAAAGTAAAACCTGAACTAACCCAACCCTTAGATGTAGTATCGTTTAAGGTGCATGTTGTTCATAGGGTTAGGATGTGGATCTCCCTCCATAGTATTCAACTTATATGCTCTGTTTCCTCTGACCCTTGTTATGATGAAAGGACCTAGCCAATTAGGTTCAAACTTTCCTAGCTTTTCACGCTTTGCTAGGTTCCTTTGGTTCTCCTTGAGAACTAAATCTCCTACTTCAAAATTCCTTGGTCTTACTAGTTTATTGTAACTCCTTCTTAGTCTATTATGGTAGCCTTCCAAGTGATTTAAAGTACTTTGTCACTTTTCATCAAGCATTTCAAGCTCTTGCAATCTTATGACTCGATAGTCTTCCTCTGATATGATGTGTTTTAAGGAGACTCTTAAAGAAGGTAGTTCTATTTCAATGGGTAAAATTGCTTTTGTACCATATACCAATGAATAAGGTGTTTCTCCTGTAGGTGTGCGTACCATTGTTCTTTAAGCCCAAAGAGCAGGATTTAACTGAAGATGCTAGTCTCATCCTGCATCAGTGACAACTTTCTTCAGGATCTTCAATAATGTTTTGTTTGTTGCCTCTACTTGTCCATTAATTTACGAATAATATGGCGTTGCAAATATCTATTGTATCTGGAATTGTCCACACAGTTCTCTCATTTATTGATTCTTAAATGGATGTCCATTGTTGATCACTATACATATTGGAACCCCATATTGAGAGATGATGTAGTTAAGCATGAATTTTGCTATCTACTTACCAGTGGTGTATGTTAGAGGGATTGCCTCGACCTATTTGGTAAAATATTTAGTAGCAGTTAAGATGAATCTGTGCCCATTAGATGAAGTAGGATTGACTTTACCAACAAGATCTAACCCCCACTGTGAAAATGGCCATGGTGATGTGATAGGTTGGAGATCCTGTGCTAGTGCATGAATAAGGTCCCCATGCACTTGACATTGTCTACATTTTTGTACATATTTGTAGGCATCCTTTTCCATAGTAGGCCAATAATATCTAGTCCTTAGTAACTTCTTTGCTAGTGCAGGGCTACTTGAATGTGCACCACAAATTCCATCGTGTACCTCTTTTAAGGCAAGTTGTGATTCTTCAAATTTAAGACATCGAAGAAGTGTTCCATCTAGGATCTTTCTATACAATATGTCAGCAATAATGGTATGTCTGGATGCTTGATGAATGAGAGTCTTCTTTTGATTTCTTGATAGATCAGGGAACATATGTACTGATTATGTAAGTATGCATATATCTCGTTATACCATGGGGATTCAAGACCCACAATTACACACACATATTCTGATGAGGGAATCTCATCTGCCAGTACCATCAATTGTTCTATAATGAACTCGAACTGAGTTTTATTGTTAGACATGTCTAGGAGAGACCCCACTATAGCCATGGCATCAGTTGCCTTGTTCTTCATTCTTGGAATCTGCTCAAAAGTGATGTTGTTGAAATGTTGTGCAATCTTCTACCATTTGTTTATAAGGCATCAGTTTATCATCTTTTGTATTATAGTCATCATTGACTTGATTGACAATCAATTGCGAATCACCGTATACTTATAGTTCTTTTATCCTCCACTGTATAGCGGTACAAATTCCTATGATGAGAGCTTTGTATTCAACTATATTGTTTATATAGGGAAAATTGATTATGAATTACTTCAGGATAGAATCACGTTGATGGGTGATGAAAAGAATCCCGACTCTTACTCCATGATTTGTGTAAGAACCATCAAAGTAAAATTTCCAAGTGGTGGATGCTGTCAATGTAAACACAGATTCATCAAGGAAATCCACTAGTAGCGGGTGATTGTCTTGCAAGGTAGATTTTGCTAATTGATCTGCTATAATCTACCCTTTGATTGCCTTTTTGTCCACGTATTCTATGTCAAACTAAAATCATGACCCACTTGTCTAATCTTTTGATTAATGTTGTTTTGCTCAACTGATACTTGAGAGGATCAAAACGTGCTATGAGTTGAACTTTGTGACTCAGTATATAGTGTCTAAGCTTTTGAGATGCAAAGATCATTGCTAGACTTGGTCATTCTATGGGAGTGTAATTAAGATCGTATCCAATAAGGGTTCTACTTATGTAGTAGATTGCCCTTTCTTTTCCTTGATCGTCATGTTGTGCCAAAAGGGCCCCCCAAAGATGATTTTGTCGTTAATATATATAGTAATAAAGACTTATCTGGAGTGGGTGGAACTAATACTAGAGTGATCAGAATATAATCCTTTAAAGCTCGAAAAGCTTCTTGGCATTGATCTATCCATTTGAAGGTGACTCCTTTCCTGATTAAATGCTAAAATGGGTGACATTTATCTGCTAGTTGTGCTATGAACCTTCTTATAGACAGTAATCTTCCTTGTAATCCTCTTAACTGCTTGAGTGTTGATGGTGATTGCATATCAATAATTGCTTTGACCTTTGTTGGATGTACTTCAATTCCTCTATTAGAAACAATTAAACCTAGAAGTTTGCCAGTTGTGACACCAAGCACACACTTTTTTGGAATTAATCTGACATTATATTGTTCTAAGTGATCAAATATCTTAGTGAAGACTTCTAGGTGACCTTCTCTTGTTTTTTATTTAGCTAGTAGATCATCAACATAATCTTCCATGATGTTGTGGATCATATCATGAAATAATGTTGTCATTGCTCTTTGATATGTTGCTCCAATGTTATTAAGACCAAACGACATGACATTCCAACAGTATGTTTCCCATGGATAGGTAAATGTAGTCTTGTGTTGATCATCTGGTGCAATCTTGATCTGGTTGTATCTTGAGAAACCATCCATTAGTGAAAGCATTTCATTCATAGCAGTTAGATCAACTATCATGTCTATGTTAGGTAATGGGAAATCATCCTTAGGACATGCCTTATTTAAATCTCAGAAATTTGTGCAAATTCTTATGCCCCTAGTGGGTTTAGTCACAGGTACTTTATTGGATATCCACTTTGCATAGTTAATAGGTCTAATGAAGCCCACATCTAGAAGTTTTTGTAGTTCCACCTTTACCAATAATACGATTTGTGGATGCATCTTTCTAAGATTTTTCTTGTATGTTTTGATTCTAGGTAATAATGATAAGTGATGTAATACCAACTCTAGGTCTAGTCCTGACATGTCTGCATATGACCAAGCAAAAATGATCGGGCATTGTTTGAAGAATTATATGAACTTGTTCTTTTCCTCATGATTTAATGACTCAACTAAGTGGATATTATGTATAACCTCTCCTTCTGCTATATTGATTTCTTCAGTCTTTTCCACAAGCAATGCAAAATTTTATTGTTCAATAGGGAGATTGTCTAACTTGTTTTTACCATTGGTATCACTTTCATTCGCATCTTCTAACATAGAGGAACTTGTCTCCACAAAGTATGTTGTTCTATCCAAGTCTATAGCAAACCCTACCTTATGATCACCATAGGGAAACCCTTCTTTGACACCAAGGAATTCTGCAATAGCTTCATCATTTTCAAACAAGACCAGAATTGGTGACTCTTCTTGCCCCCAGTCAATTAATTATGAATGTATAAGAGGTAAAGCATTTCTTTCCTCTATTGGAGAAGTCTCTGACATCATGCACACCTGGTTATTCTGAACATATTTTAGTGAACTTGGGTGAATTGGTATATCCTTGTAGACAATGCCATCATCAATAAGTGGTTGGTTGTCACATGTTGTGTCTATTGTTCATGAGCTACTATTGTGAAGAGAGGAAAATTCCTAGTCATGAGAATCTGTCACACTTTCTATATATGTTTCACCATCTGATGTTGTGTCATTTATCTCATCTTGTTCCGCAATGGGTGATAGAGAAGCTTCAGCTGTAGTAATAAATAGTGGGATATGTTCTTGACTTGTGGCCCCTCTTTCTGTGGTAGAGACTTCTCTCAATCTTGGTATAAGACGTTCGAGTATTTCTTCATCTGACTCATTTAGTAGAGCTAGGTTTGTTTCCCTTAGTAGAGTTATGGAATCCCTAGGTAAAATCCATGTATTAGACTCATTTGCAGGTGCTAACCCAGTCTCTGTTACTATATTTGCTTGTGAAGATCTTTTAGGTACCATACTATTAGATGATGCCACATTAGTTTCTTGTAAAAGGTGTTTGAGATCTTCACCATCTGATTCCTTACTAGGATATGTTGTTGTTTTTTCACTTTTGTGAGATGAAGGAGGAAATACCCGCATTGATAACTGGTTTTGAGGTATATACTCTAATTCTAGTCTAGGCTTATTCAATATGTCAAGTGTTTGTTGTCTTGCCTCTGTTATCTTTGTGATGTGTGTGTATCCTAACCCTTAATTCTTCGGGTTCTCCAGAGCTAAAACAAGTTCTATTCTTCCTTCTTTCTATAGTCCCAAGCCTATGGTACCATCATACCCATGTTTTTGTAGCATTTTGAAACCATTCCCATACTAATCTAAGGGTAATCTTGCTATTGTCATGTCATCTTCTTCTTTATATAACCATTGATTGACATCTTCTTATATGGATTCTTCCTATAAGTCTCCCCATCTAATGAATGAGCATGAATCTGATTATTTGACTATCTCTTTTCCTTTATCTTGTTTTATTACAGTATTACAAGGTTTCCCAAAAGATCTAGGGGAAAGAGATAATTGCCTAACATTTGGTGTACCTGTAATGGAGTATTCCCCACAACCAACTTCTTTAATATGTAAAGAAGGTACCGTAGGTGTAGCTTTCTGTGTTTATGTAATTGTCAATGAGTCCATTTGTGTGGTGAGTGAGGCTACCTGATTGATAGTTACTTGGTTATCCACACTTGCCTTTAAGTGATTACATTGTTGAAATGGGTTTGGATCACCATGGATGGTGATTTCAATGCCATTGTATGAAAAATTAACACATCAGTGAATTGTTTGTCGAAGGTACGACCTGCATGGAATGAATCCATGGGCGGCCTAATAGCATGTTATATCCCAACTCTCTATTCAAGACTTGAAAGGCAAAATCTGTTGTTATAGGTCCTACTTGTACAAGTAGTGTAACCACACCTTTTGAAGGGTGTTCTTCATCATCATATGCCTTGATGTTTATTCTCTTTGTGGGATCAGTGTGAAGTTCAAATATCCTAATGCCTTGACCAACATTAGTGTGTAGATGTTGAGCCTAACTCCTCCATTTATGAGTACTCTTCTGACTTTTTTCTTATGTATATAAGCCTCTAGATGTAGAGGATCATTGTGAAAAGGTTTATCATTAGGAACATCCCTCTATGAAAGCAATATGGGTAGAAGTAGACAGATTCCCTACCATGGATTGAAAAGTATTTTCATCTAATTCCCTGGTGGCCACTGAGTCTTGAAGTGCCTTATCTAGGACAACCTTGTGATTTGGTGATATACACAACAACTCAAAAAGGGATATTTGTGTTGGGGTTTTCTTTAGTTGCTCAACCACATTACAGTTTCTTGCTGCTGTTGAATGATTTGATGGTACTCTTTGTAAGGTTACATATGATCAGTGCATGATTACTACACAAACTTTGTCTCTTGGATTTACTGTGATAGTAGCCACTATATTATTTCTTGTGAGGGATTTTACTCCTTTAAGATATGTTGTGGTATCAAGGTTTATCTCATATCCCATCTTATAATCATCATGTAGAATTCTGACATCGATGAATTTTTCTATAACCTCATCTTCTTTAAACCATCCTAAATATGGCGGTTCTTTTGCCCCTAGTCTATAAGACAAAGATTCTCATCTTTATCATACCTTGGTGCTTCTGACATCATGCAAATTTGATTATCACAGTTATCAGTCCATTGACTTTTCTCATCATCATCATCATCAAATTTATGTGTTGGGTCAATATTTATTACATCTCCTGCACTAATTGCATGAATGGTATAGTCATATGAGACCTTTGTATAGTTAGCAGTGTTGTTTTTTGTTCCTGATGTTGATGCCTTGCCTTTGTCGTGTTTGACAAAAGGGTCTTTAAAGATGATGTGGTTTGTGTTTTCTGAACGCTTGTTTGTGTCTGTTGTGATATCGCCTTGGTCTATCAAATCTTGAATTAGGTTCTTTAGCTTATAGCAACTTGTAGTCTTATGACCATTTCTGTGATGATAGTCACAAAAATCATTATCATTCCACCAGTTTGGTTTGAAAGGACTTGGTTCATACACTCTAATATTTGGTAAAAGTGATCAAATTTGTTTGTATCAATTTATTTAATGCCGATTCAATGGGCTCTCCCAGCGACATGTAATTCCTTCTTAGGAATCTTGTGTTTGTAATCGGTGCAACATTTGCACTTGTTGACACTGTAATGTTTTCTGGATATGGGCCTTTATTCTGAAAAGGTGATTGAATTAGTCCTTGTAAAGATACAATTGGTTGAGCTCTATTCACTGTACAGGCATCCACAACATCGTCATTAGTCACATTCTTGTTTCTTGACCAGAACTTAGCTTTATCATTGTTTGTGTTGTTTGTAGAAACTCCATATTTTATGAGACCTTTATCTACAAGCCCTTTCTCGCATTTTAAGGCCTTTTTCGTGATTTGTTTGAATGAGGTCAAACATTGCATTTGTATTGGGTATCTAATCTTTGGAATTAAGTTCTTTGAAAAAATGTCAACTTTGCTCAGTTTTTGGAATATTACTCTTGCATCTTCGGTAGAGAGATCTCCATCTTTGTAAGAAGGATGTGAAGGTTTAATTTTCATTTTGTTTTGCAACACATAGATCCATCAATATAATTGGGTATCAATGTTATGTGAGAAATTTGCATGAATTGTTCAGGTAGTTCACCCGATGATGTGATCTTTGGTGGAAGGTGTGAAAACCATTCCAAAGTGGAACCCCCAAGACTCTTACGGAACAATCTCATCAGATAGGTGTCCTCATGTGCAACCTCTATACATGCAGTAAAAAATTCTTTGATGTGATCCCTAGGATCACCTTTCCCTCAGTATTTGTCGAATTTTGGTGTTTCAAAATATGGAGTGAAAGAAGACATGTATATTATATGATCAAAGGGATACGAGCATAATTCCTGCATTGTATAACTCTTTTTGTCAATACCGGTTTGCATAGTTGTCACTTGTTGTTGGAGATTCTGTACTTGTTGGGTTAGAATTTCCTTTTGAGTCAATGGTGCATTCTGTGCATGTATGTTTCCCACAAAAGGATTTGTAGTAGTGTAAATAGGAGCTTGCTGAAATGTACCATAACTGTAATTTTGCATGTTGTGGCTTCCGTTAGGCATTGTGAAATAAGAAAAATGTGAACCCATGTTTGGTTGGGTTGCACTCATTATATTAGCGGAACCTGGATTTATGTTCTAATGACTGTATATGGAACCTAATGAGTGGGAGACCAGAGCTTGTGCCATACTTGCCAAATGGGAAACATGCAAGGATTGTGTTTGATTCGGTGTTGAAGCACTTGATATTGTTGGTATGATTTGAGAGGCTATGATAGCCTACGTTTGTGTGCTAACATTAATAGTTGAGGATGATGCACTTGCTTGAGAATTTGTGTTTGACACCAAAGTTGCTTGAGTTGATGATGTTGATGCATTTTGGGAGGAAATTGAAGTCATAGCTTGTGTTTGTGCTACATTGGGTACTTGACTGTTGGTTTGACTTAAATTGATTCCTTGTGGTAGGATCGTCGTGACATCAAAATCTTGAGGTAATTTGGCACCATTATGTAACAACAAAGAAAGATACCTATCTCTATCATTATTTATAAGAGCATTTAGAATCATGAGGATGTGTGGGTCTTGTTGTGCAGCCTCAATCTCTTCGTGTGTCAAGTTTTGTTGTAGCTCTTGTATTGTTGGCATGATATAAGGATTCAATTGTTGATAGTTCTGACTATTTGATAGCTCCATGTTCCAAGTAGGGTTAATCGACTAGTCATTATTTGGATCCATTTTACGCTTTCCTTTTTGTGACCTTGTGATGGACATTTAAGACTACTATATGAGGACACTAAGACGTAATGAAAGATGATGACAAACCTAGGGTATGAATGCAAGACTCTAGACCAAGGAGAAGTGATGTATGCAAAACTAGACCCGACTCTCTATTAGGGATTAGGACGCGAAACTTGTTGAGGATTCTGTTGAGGTGTTTGTAATGCAAGTCTCTCAAGTTCTTTTTGAAGGAGATCTGCCGCAATTTCTCTATCAATTTTGCGAGCAATCTTATATTCTTGATCTAGTTGAATCTTGACTCCTATGTATTGAGGTGCACTTGTCTTTAAATCCCAAGCCAAGTTATCTATGTCATCAATGATTTCTCGTTGATCGTTGTTCGACACTAGATTAGGTTGCTCAAAGGGGAGAAAATCATCACCTGGTAGACCCATTATGACACATTTTATGACTTTCTAAGATGATTATGCAAATGATAATGGATTGTGAGACATATATGGAGTCTAAACAAGGACTAAAATGAAGATTATGACGCTACTAGAATGAATATCTGTGTAAAGATCTATAAGGATGTTAATGGGACACAAATAAGGACTTTATAAGAACTATGTAAAACTTACGCAAGGACTTATGCGAAGATTATGATGACGTATATGGGAGCTTTATGAGGACATAGATTAAGATAATGCAAGGACTGATACAAAGTAAGGACCACAATAAGATTGCAATGAGGATGATAATGAGGACGATATAAGAACAAATGTAAAGTAAGGATGTAAATGAGGACTATAATGATGACAATAATGAGGACGATACAAGGACTTATGCAAGGACTAATGTAAAGTAAGGACGTAAATGAGGACTACAATGGGGATGATAATGAGGACTTATGCAAGGACTAATGTAAAGTAAGGAAGTAAATCAAGACTACAATGAGGACTATAATGAGGATGATGGAAGGACTTATGCAAAACCTAAGGACTCTAGGAAAACCTATGGTCACAAGTATGTAAGATGTTTTTGTTGTGAAAATTCTGGACTGTGTTGGATTGTTTGATGTTTGAAGATAGACTCTGTTTCAAGGAACGTTGTTTGTGGGATAAGTCTTTTTTAAATTTTGAGAACACTGTCTAAAGATAAGTATAGCTGGATGAATTGTGTTTTGACAAACTCTGAGAATTCAAAGCTACGCAAGGTAGGGCCTAAAATAGCCCAAATACTAACTCAATACTGGTTTAACACAATGATACATACAAGAACACAAAAGACAATCTTAGGATGGATATTGGAAACCATTCAAAGAGGCCCTTACGAAATACCAAAACAAGATGAACAACTAGAGAGTTTGGCAGCACTGGCTCCACTCCATGGCACACACTTCTCGGGCATGCTAGTCTCTTTTACCTCGAAGATCCAGAGATCTTATCACCGAGGTATTTATGTCTCATAATGCAAGGTACATGAAGGGTATCTATGGGGTATGATCCGCACTCCTAGAATCAATGAATGTGGGATTTGGGCTACTAAATTTTGAGGGGTCTTGATCCAACGATGGATTCTTAGAGAAAGCCACTTAAGGCTTTAGTTAAGCTTATTAGTGTAGAGAAGGCCCCCACATACATCAAATTCACTCAACACTCTAGCCACCTAACTAGTATGTTTATATAGCGGCTCGAAAAACCCACTCGAGAGTACGCTAGGAGAGATGATATCCCCAACGCATCCCAATTCGAAATACCTTTGTGGGGTGATGAAATCCCCAGTCAAAGATATCCCTCACTACTAAAAATAAAAACTGGGTGTCGCTATCACCTTTCCCTCTCTCCCAAGACCCCAAAGGTGGGTGGAAAGGTACTTAATGCGACAATGGATCCACCTAAGACGCAAAAAAGTTATTTTTCCCTTATATCACAATGTGATTTATTCTATTGATAAGGCAGATTCATGTCAATTTTAAAGCTCAAAATGAGGTGTGAAATATGTATGTGCATGTCTATTTTAAAACACCAAAGTGAAGTGTGAGATCATGCATGTCAATTTTAATCCCAAGATTTATTTTAAGCACTAATATGAAGTGTGAGATCATGCATGCCAATTTTAAACCCAAAATCCAAAAGTGAGTTAACCCTAAAGGATCCTGCAATCAAATTATCGGTAGTCTCAAAATAGTTTAGGATGATCAAGCCTTCTCTGTAATTTTGCCACATGCTGCAAACAGGGAATCAGTAACCAGAAAACCACACTAAAAATCGGAAAACAAAGAACTAATTATTTACTAAACGAATGTGGTACACTAAACCTACGAATGCATAAAGCTAACTGGACAAATGCGTAATACTGATAGGACAAATGCATGACTTTGATAGGACGATTGCATGACAATGACATGATGAATGCGTGACAAAAAATCACAAGATAAAAAACCTAAAAGAAAATCAACACAAACCAGAAACCTGTAAAACCGAAAATCAATCCCTAATCAAATCTCTCATCAACCAGTCTACGTTAATTAAGTCGTATTTCACTATGTATGATTGAACAAGGTTGTTGAATCTAGAAATAGCCTCTTGGTCTTCTAAGTCTTGTATTCTTTTCTCTTCTTTCAGGATTCATCAGTAATGTTTGGCTTGCCTTCTCTGTTCAACTGTTCTTTGAGCACTTGAAATCTTAAACTTCACCTTATGTGTCATGAGATATTATATTTGAAGCATCATACAAAGATAAAATCTTCAGATTTGCAGAATTGCATGGTGAATTAGACAGAACAAAGAACAAGAAATTGGGAAAAACACAAGTAACAAAATGCAAAACTAAAAACTACGAATGTGTAAATCTATTTAAACAAATGCGTAACAAGGTTTGCATGAATGCATGACCCTTTTTGCACTGATGGGTAAAATTGTCTATGCGATTGCGTTATTCTATTTGAACGAATGCGTAATGGTTAGGTCCGCCTGTCAAATCCGTACAAAACCTGCAAAAAAAATGAAAATCTGTACGATCTTGCCAAAACGCAAAAGAAACACAGAGGGTTAATTAGCCGTTGTTCACATCGGGTTCTCCAAATGTTTATGCATAAAATTCATCAAAGCTAAACATGAAATAAGCAAAAAAAAAAATTCTTTAACTATTCAAGCAATCGTAAACATAATCAATGAAATAGATGCATAATTAAATCAATTAAACAATATGAAACTCCCTATTCTGCGTCATAGCTTCCATTGTTCTTCTCTTCTTTGTGGTATGATGGCTCTTAGATATTGTGCTGGTAACCTGCAACTGACACAAAGATTCAAAGTTTGTGATTGTTGAAAATGGAGAATTGATCTCGAATTTATAGAATTTTGGGTGAGATTGAAAGAGAGGTGGAACAAAATTATTAAGAGGTGGAACTCAGGTGAGCTCACATGCTGATTGAATTGTTAATTGAGTTAACTGATTGAGAAAAAAACTAATTGAAAGATGAAAAAGAATGATTGGAGGACAATTAAAGAATGATGTAACTAATCAATTAATTGAATTGATCAATTAAAATAGATTGAATTGTTAACTAGAGATGACTGATTGAAAGCTTTTTGGGAAAAAACAAAGTGGAAGATAGAAATAGAGATTGGAAAGATATTTGATTTAATTAATCAATTAATTGAATTAATTAATTTAGCATGTGCAAGAACTTTGATTTTGATTTCAATTTAATCTTCGCATGAGAATTGATTCAAATATTGAATTTATTTTAAATTCAATTAAATCTTTCAATATATTTAGAACTTGACTTTGGAATTCAATTTGATTTTTTGAAATCATGCACATGTATTTGAAATTAGAAGAAATTAGAAGAACATGAATTTGAATTTGAATTTGAATTTGAGGAACTAATGAAATTAGAATTTAGGGATTTGGAATTTGAATTTGAAGAATTAATTAGCTAATTAAATAATAAAAAAACTATTTAATTATTTAAAAATTGAATTTAATTAAATAATAAAGATTATTCAATTAAAGGATTAAAATCAAAATTAATTAAATAATAAATATTTAATTAATATTTATAAAAGGGTTTAAATGACTAATTGATTAGGATAGAATAGAAATAGAATAATTAGTAAGATGATGAACTTAGAGGAATAAGATAAATGAGCTTAATTAAATAATTTAAGAATTATTTAGTCAATTGGACAAATAATTAGTACATGATCAATGAGACATTTTTATGTGTCTACAGTGGAGTCTACAAGATAGACTGAGAGTTAAAACATAATGCATGAATCAGTCATGTGTGCACAAATAACATAATAGACTAATTAATGCATGAAACTCTCAAAAATCCAAACATAGTTTGCTTTTCCTAGTTTGCATTATGCATGGAGATAAATATTAATTAATTATTCGTAATTAATTAATTAACTAATAAATGCCAATAATTAATTACTAATCAAGGCATTGATTATTTAGTGAATTAATGTAGTTAAGTGAATAATTAATATATAAATCATTTATTCCAACACCCCCCCTGAATGCACAACTAGGGAGAGAGGCAAAAAAGATTTAGGAAAAAAGCATGCAAAGATGAATGCAAGATGGGTCCTGACATAAAGCTTGATGAGGTACCCATGTACAAACATGCAAGTTTCTTAGAAATGGAGCAAAGGAGAAAACCCCGTGGGAACAAAACTCCTCTCCAAAAGAGAAACAAAAGACAAGCATGAAGAAACATAGAAGCATGAAGAAGTTGCAAACACTGTCGTAGAATGACTGCTATGATGCTGAAAAAAGAACCTCTAGAAATAGGAATGCAAGAGTGTCAATATGGTAAGTGGTCCATCTCACGAAATGCATGGGTAAACAACTGTTGCATCTCCTAGTACATAGGAACAAGTATTGAATACATAGCTAACTCCAACACGAAACCAAGGAAGCATTAGCACCAACAGTAGAAACACCCTCATAATGATGACAAGGGAGAGGTATGATAGGTACATTGAATTTGAATACTAGTCTCCATGATGCTAAAAAAAATATTTGAGTCTAGAAAGATGGAGCTTGGATCACAAGAGAGCAGAATAGGACTAGAAAAAGAACTGTTGACTTTGGAAGGAAGAGATAGGGGTTTGGTAAGAAGTCTACAAAATGGACCCATGATCTATATAGAGCTCTAAATCATATTTCTGATGATATCTCGTTTGTGAAAAATGGAGTCTGGATGCACAAGATATGCCCCTAGGAGTGCAAACAACAAATTCTGACTTTAACTCGCAAAAAAGTTTGTGAATTGAAAAAATAAAAAAGAGATACCTCCATATCTAGATTGGGCTCGAAAATAGCTTTCCAATGATATATGGTTTACCAAAAAATACCTCTGTATGCTCAAGTTAGAGTGAAAAAATCAAGCCCCTCTTTTAGGGCACAAAGAGGGTCCAAAGGGGCCATGCAAGCCATCCATACCACTGACATGAACATGACGTCAACATTGATGCAAAGTACTTTTGTTGCAGAAGGTTTGACCTTTTTTTTTTGTAACATGCATGCACCCACTTGATTTTTTTTTTTAAATAAATAAATAAATAAATAACCCAACAATCAATTATATATATATATATATATATATATATATATATATATATATATATATATATATATATATATATATATATATATATATATATATATATATATATATATATATATATGTATGTATGTATATGTATATTTTTTTTTAAGGAAAATATTTCTGACACTAGTGTAGGTACGGCCGTATGGATTTTCGTGTCTCAAAAAACATGCCAATAATTTTTTTTGCCCATGATTCTCTCGTCATTAAAATATAGGCAAATTATATATCAAAATTCATGGAATTATCCTTTTGAATCCATCCGTGAGGTCCTTTGGGCCCAAAAGCTCCAAATTTTCAGGTACCCTCTAGAACAGAGAATTTTTTTTGAAATTTGAACCCTTGCAAAATGGACTTTAAATATTGGATTTTAGCGAAATGAAAGGTGATCCTGACTTTCTCAAGCCTTCTGGAACTAATTGTGCGATCCAAAGTAGCCCAAGATGAACAATTTGTTGTGCATGCAAATAATCTCCAAAAAAAAAACAAGAATCTTCAGATCTGAAGCTTTGATAACATGTTAGAATTAGTGAAATGGAAACCCCACAAGCCCAGTGATCTTCTGCAAGAATACCTACCGCACATAAAGAGAGAATTGAACAACAAAATAATTTAAGACAATAGCAATGAAATTGATTGAATTTCTTTGAAATTGCTTGAGTTACAATGAAGGATATGACATCCTTATAAAGAAATCTAACTCTAAAGATAGAAACCCTAAATGGTGGAGTCTACAAGATAGACTAAGAGTTAAAACATAATGGATGAATTAGTCATGTATGCACAAATAGCATAATAGACTAATTAATGCATGAAACTCTCAAAAATCTAAACCTAGTTTGCTTTTCCTAGTTTGCATTATGCATGGAGATAAATATTAATTAATTATTCATAATTAATTAATTAACCAACTAATAAATGTCAATAATTAATTACTAATTAAGGTATCGATTATTTAGTGAATTAATGCAATTGAGTGAATAATTAATATATAAATTGTTTATTCCAACAACAACATCTTGTTATGTTGTCAAAGAAAAGATATCCAAATGAGAGCCCAAGAGGTGATTATATAGGAGAGGGAAGGAAATTAGGGTAAACAAATTTAAAGTTACTTTTACCTCCAAGAAACCCACACCCATTCATGATTCTTTTTAATTTCATATGCCTCCCTTTCTAAGCATCCACTTTTGGAGGCTAAGATTTAGCCTTTGAAAAGGATAATTTTCTTAATTCATGGCATCCTATTAAGACATAAAAGGCCCCTCTTTAAAAATAATATTGTGCAACTAGGCCAAGGGGTACAAGTTTATTAAGTCATAAAGTGACAATATAAGAGTCTTGGGTGATTAAAATCAAAAAATATTTATGTAAATATAATAAAACTTCACCCAATGTCCAAATATGAAATATTGCACTGCCAGAGAAACAAAGGTTGGCCCAATTGCCAAAAATAAGCACTTACTAAAAATAACAATTGCTTAAAAATAGGAAGTGTGTCCAAACACCAAGCTGGCCCAAAATGATATACACTGACTCTCACTATAAATAGTAAGTGCTAAAATGACCTTGCTAAAAATAGTAACTTACTAAAAATAGTAAGCCTTAGACAAGTTGTTGGAAATCACTCTAGAAAGTTTTGTTCATCTTTATTAATTGAATTGAACACACTCACAATATTAAAATACCCCTCTGATCCCACTGACAACAACCTAGAAAGCCAACACCAGAGGCACTTCAAGAGAACCAAAAAATTGGGACATTACACAAATGCACAACAATACTTCACAAAAGGACAAGGCTATAAATTGTAAGAACAAATCCAACCTGTAACTACTAAAAACACTCAAAACTAAAAAAAAAATATTAATATGGGAAAAGGTTCCATCAAGGATCCCAAAATGTGTGTGTTGAATATTGAAATATAATTGTAAACCCAAATCAATTCAACCACTAGCCTAGATCTACAAAAACTATTCAACTACACTAATAAATTACTCAATCATGCATGTAAATAAAATAAAATAAAACTAAATTATACCTTCACACACAAGAGAGGTTTGACTTCATTGCCCTCCTATCCTTCAAGATCTTGCGAAATTGATGCATTTTCTCTCAGCTTTTACAACTTGCACAAGATGATATCAAAAGAATATAGTGTGGTTGATTTGATGATCCAAACAAAATGATGCAATCATAAATGTTGTGATGATTTCAACAAAATATGTGAAGAAACAAATTGTGGATACAAAAATGAGAGATAAATTCCTCCTTTACAGAAACCTATAGGAGAATTGACGGTTGAGATTAAGAGGTCAACAGATAAATGAACTGTTGAGATCGAAAGGTGGGAGTATTTTTTGATGAGAAGAAGAGTTAATTGAGGGGATTACTGTTGGCATTATACACTCAGATGAGAATGGTAGATGTTGTCATTGATGGCAACACAGTGGCAACTAACTGGCAACATGTTTCATAGGTTCAATCGGAAACAAACTTCACCTACCGGCACCAACAGATACAACATGGTTATTCACACCGGCTGTAGTTTACATCGGCAAAAGATTATACCGGCAGTCTAAGCCGACTTGGCAATAATATTGTTTGTAATGTAAATTATATTTGTATGGCCAACATGATGTATTATAAAGACTCATATATATGAGATCTTGTAGGTCATTTGAAATGTAAGTAATGTATGTAGGTATGTGTGTATGTAAGCGATATTTGAGATGAGATAGGGATATGATACCAGATAGTTGTTTATGCACTTTGATGTATTTATTTTGGAGCGAATAAGAAGCAGAGCAGAGCGAAGACTATTCTATGTAAGCATAATTATTTACCAGCAAGGTTTTTGGCAGAGGTATCAGACAGAGCTTAAACCGGTACTGAATCCAACATTGCAGATGCTATTTTGAAGCAGTACATTGTTATTGGATTTAACCATCCAATTGTGTAGTCAGTGAGACTCCATTTTTGTTGTTGAGCAGTGAGCTCTAGGTAGTTGGCCTTCTTGCATGTGCAGGCCCCTATTGTACTAAGTAATATTTATTCATATTGGCCTATGAGTAAATATTGTGGGTCACAAATCCCACTGAGGTTTTTCCCCTACCGGGTTTCCTCGCCAAAAATATTCATGTTATGGTGTGCATTGACGTTTATTCTTTTGTTTCTCTTTACTAAATTATTATTTGCTTACCGGTATATTAATTTTAGTTATAAAGTTGCAAATAAGTTTAAACCTTTCATCTACTGGTCAGACATTGATTCACCCCCCTTCTCAGTGTCTTTGGGGTTAACCAAGTATCTAACAATTGGTATCAGAGCCTGGTCCTCTATTTGCAGAAGCCTAACAACTTGAGGGAGATTTTGAAACCGGTACCGATGGAAAGTTTGAGACAATGGTTGGAAGGAGCTCTTGAAGATTTTGATGTAGAAAAATTGAAGAATATTAGATTGGAAGATGAACTCAGATCTGCTCGGGAATTCATCAAAGCACTTCAAGAAAACCTGGTCATAATAAAGAATAAGAGAAAATAATTACATGTGCAACTACAAAACCAAGATGATGAAGAAAAAGAAACTCTCAGAGATATTGCAGAGAAACTGAGACAAGAGAACAGTAACATGAGGAATGAGATGCAAGATTTAACCATGAGACTATGTAAGGATATTGAAGATAGAAAGAAGAATGAGGAAGATTTGGCGAGAAGACTTAAAGAAAGATCAGATGAATCTCTAAGGCTTAGTTATGAAAATGATATGCTTAAAACAAAATTGATTCACATGCAACATGACAAAGAGGAACTTATGAGACAAGTTGACACTTTGGGAAGTGAGTTGGTCACTGCAAATGAATACAAAGACAAATTCAAAAAGAGCTTAGACAAGCTTGATGATATGCTGAAAAGTCAAAAACCTGATGGAGAAACAGTTGGACTTGGATTTGAACATGGAGAAAGTTCTGGAACTGCAAACAATCATGATCACAACAATTCGGTAAGGCAACCCAATGCTTATAAATTCAATGGCAAATGTTTTAATTGCAACAAAATTGGTCATAGAGCAAATTAGTGCAAATGCAGGAATAATCAGAATACAAACTCATCCATTGGTCAATGTTCCAAATGCAATAAATATGGTCATACCTCAGACAATTGCATAATGAATGTGAAATGCTATGTTTGTGGTAGATTTGGACATTTATCTAATCAATGCAGAACTCAAACCGGACAAGGTTATGTAAAATATATTCAAAGAAACAATGTAACTTGTTATGCATATAACAAGATTGGGCATATTGCAAAATTTTACAGAAGCAAGAATGTACCAACAAACAATAGAGGATATAATGACAAAGGAAAGGAAAAGGTGAATGAAATCAAGCAAGAATTCACTAAACAATGGGTCAAGAAGAGAGATCAGAGGAATGATGAATCTATCTATGCACTAGTAGAACAAAGCAATCTTGCACCGGCAAGAGATTCTTCATCTAACTAAGGAATAATCCTTAAGGGTAAGGCAACTAATTAAAGATCATGCATTTTACCCTCAGATGGTGGTAAGAAGTCATAATTCTTCTTTACCGACACATATGTTGAGTTACACGGAAATTCACTTAACCGATGAAGCATTTAATGCGGTTGTAAGTTAACTTTTTGGTTATAAAGAATTGAAATCTCTCATTTCGACTTACCAAGCATTCAAGCATTTGAAGATCATAGAAATTAAGCACCGACATTCAAGAAGCAAAGCAACAAAGGTTTTTTTAGGGCATCCAAGGTTTTCACTTAAATGGTATTTATCTTACAACATGGCTTCTTCATCTTTCATTCCTAAATTCATTGAAAACCCTACTATTGTAGAAAATATCAAGCATCCTAGACCAGTCTTTAAGATAATCCCTACGATAGCTAAGTTGGATGACTCCATTGGTGCATTTTCAAAAATTCTGAAGGGAGTTGTATTTGTTGAAGACCCTAGGGCATACATTCACTATAACATTGAAGATTTAGGGTCCGAGGATATAAAGAACATGTTCATGAATGTTATCACTGATAAACAAGGTGTAGTCAAACCAGAACATAAGATTGTGGAAGATTTAGGGTTGGTAGACATCCTTCACATGCCTGAATTTTCAGATGAAACTGTCTGTTATGTTCTTAGCAGAGTTCATAGTGAATATTTATGGCTAGAATCAGTTTTCAAAATCACTAAGGAAGCGATTAGGGTTGTTACTGGTTTACCTTCTACCGGCACTAGGCCTGAGAAGAAAAAGAAAATTCCAAATAAAGAGGTTATGAACTTAACCGAAAATCAGATAACAAATCACTTAGGGTTAGCGATATAACTGATAACAATGTCAAATATGCAAGTATGGTTATTGGATACAAAGTTGCTCATACTAATAGGCTGAATTTTGTTTCCAGTCTATGCATTCATAGTGCTTATGAGATGGTAATGAACAATTCTCAAATTGATATTTGTGAGTGGTTGAAAGTTGAAATAATAGAAAATTAGGATAAGATTAAAGTTACAAAAAGGGAACTTTCAAGTTTGGCAATTTACTTGTATGTTTAATGCTATATTTCTCAAAGGAGATTCCCGGTATAGGCCACAAAGACTTTTCCTATGATATTTTTGTTGAAAAATAGATTAAAGAGGCAATTACCGACATAGGCTCAGATGGTGACAAGCAAGTAAAAGAGTATTTCAAAGACTTTCAAGAAAAAATGAAGCAAAGGGAAAGAATCCCTCAATGCATTGTTGACAAATATGACAAACCTATATGTTTTGTAATTAAGAGAGATGAAGTATGGATGGAGGTAGTTAGACCTAGAATTGTCTGGGTAACTGAGATGGGTTATGAAGTGTACTCAAACATTTTGGAATCTTATGCCAAGATGCTCTTAGATTCTCCACCGGAACTGACTGAAAAGATCTTTGGAAATGCTGAAACTATTGAAAAAGATGTTGAAATTCAGAAGCAAAGGAAGAAAAGAGACAAAGTAATAAAAGATGCTTCAAAGTTTGTTGAAGTTGTTACAAAGGGCTTAATGAAAATTGATCCAATGAGTGGTGTTGCTGCACAAGAAAGGAAATCAAAATAGCAACCAGTAGCACATATTTCTCCTGTGGCTACCTCATCTGATTTTGATAGTGACAAGGCTGTAGAATTTAAAAGGGTGGAAAGAAAGAAGAGAAAATCCTCACCAACACCTGCTCCATCACCTAAGAAGACAAGGAATCTAAGAAAGAAACAACAGGTTGTGAGAGAGCCCAATGGTCTGAAGAAGAAGGTTACACAGAAGAAACTGGAACAAAAGGAACCTGATACACTTTCACCGACAAAGCTGATAAATGAAATAACTCAGGATGACAATCTTGGAAATGTTAGTAAGTTCTATCATTCTTTCAAAGATTCTGATAAGGATACCATTGAGGAGAGTATAATTTTGTATCTAGATATATATAAGAAGGTTCTTATTGAAGTTAAAGATGTTCTCCCAAATGACTTATATCTGAGACTTGAAGCCAAGAGAATGTCTACTATGGAATTGGATAAGAAATTGAAGGTTGAAGCACTGTTAGCGGTTCATCCTGTTAAGTCTAAGCAAGAAATAGATGATTTATTATTTGAAGCTAACGGGACTGGTTTTGCGAGTGGTCATCGACAAGTTAGCCTCATGGCCGGAAGAATAAAATAGATAGCAGATGAAACATCAGATAAGTGGGACATATTCTTTGTTGAGAAAGAGAAAAGGGAAGAAAAAGATAGACATAAAGTTGACAAATCCTACACTAAGGTATATCAGAAAGCAAATAAGGGTAAGAGTAAGGTTGGCAGTGTTCCTTATTTCACAATAAAAGATAACTTACCTCCATCAGCATAGGACACCCCACCAACAGTAGTAGAGGCACCGACAGAAATGCAAAATCAGCCTGAAGAGAAGTCAGAGGAAGTGAAAGCAGATGATGTTGATCCTGAGTCAAACATTCTATTCACAATGAATGTTGACACTCAGGACATCAATATTGTAATGGATAAAGAAATTATTGAGGAAAAACAATCAGAATCTATAAATGTTGAGATCTCTAAATCAGTGGTCAAGGTAGTTGACACTCAACTGAATGTTGAGATACCGGCAGAAAAAGAACAAGAATAGATAGAATCTGAACCGATAGAGAATAAGAATGAGAATAAGGATGAAAATAAGGAAAAGAAAGTGAATAAGGAAGTGGTTAAGGCGGCTAAACAGGTATCTGGAGAAGAGAAGAAAATTATTGTAGAGCCTGCACTTCTCCCAGTACTTCTACTGTGGATTTCAGACTGACAACTGTAACATATGTATTATTGGATTTTATTAAGAAGATAACTGAATGCAATGCCTTGGCATTTAAGGCTATTGACGAGTCTCTACCGATTTTGTAGATGATTGCACCAGCGTGCAAGGTAGATCACATTGTTGGTTCAATAGGTAAAGGAAACTATTCAGAAAAAGAGTTAATAAGGAAAAGGAAGAATTATTTTATAAAACCATAAAGGATTGTACTCAGCAGATTGATTCATTTCTACCGGCATTGAATTCCACTATTTTGGAATATAAGGAATTGTACCGGGAAGCCTACAAACCTCATCATTTAATAGAAGACATTGATGAACAAATAAGGAAAAATCAGAAGGAGATTGATGACATTGCAGATAACATGATTGGTTCTTCGGAACTAACATCAATTGAAAAAATGGAAAAAGAGAAAGCAAGGTTGAAGATGAAAACCTGGGAGTTAAAGATAAACTTGGTCCAAGATTGGATAATCTATTAACACACAGGAATGCACTATCCAAGACAACAATTGAAGGAGACAGATCACCAGAGCAATAAATGCATTATCTCACCAGGATGATTAGGCAGACAGAGACAGTAATTTCTGATAGTACAAAGTTTTTGCAGAGTCTTAACTTGGTTCTTGCAGATATTTTTCAGATTGTACATAATCAACTTCAGGTATCTAAGTAATCTTTGAATTTTTTAGACTTTTGAAATCCTTTGTCATTGATGTCAAAGGGGGAGTGGTATAATGATAAAAATGTACAGAGTAAGGCATGGTGACAAGTGAACAGAAGGAGATCATCTGTACAGGGGGAGCACTTTCAGTTTTGGATTTCAGTTTTTGGTTTTTCTCATGAGTGTTGCCATCAATGCCAAAGGGGGATATTGTTGGCATTATACACTCAAATGAGAATGGTAGATGTTGTCATTGATGGAAACACAATGGCAACTAAGTGGCAACATGTTTCACAGGTTCAACTGGCAACAAAATTCACCTACCGACACCGACACATACAACAAGGTTATTCACACCGACATCCAGTTTACACCGGCTGCAGTTGACATCGGCAAAAGATTATACTGACAGTCTAAGCCGACTTGGCAATAATATTGTTTGTGATGTAAATTATATTTGTATGGCCAACATGATGTATTGTAAAGACTCATATATATGAGATCTTGTAGGTCATTTAAAATGTAAGTATTGTATGCAGGTATGTGTGTATGTAAGCGGTATTTGAGATGAGATAGGGATATGATACCAGATAGTTGTTTATGCACTTTGATGTATTTATTTTGGAGCGAATAAGAAGCAGAGTGGAGCGAAGGCTATTCTATGTAAGCAGAATCATTTACTAGCAAGGTTTTTGGTAGAGGTATCAAACAAAGCTTAAACCGGTACTGAATCCAACATTGTAGATGCTATTTTGAAGCAGTACATTGTTATTGGATTTAACCATCCAATTGTGTAGTCAGTGAGACTCCATTTTTGTTTTTGAGCAGTGAGCTCTAGGTAGTTGGCCTTCCTGCATGTACTGGTGCCTATTGTACTAAGTAATATTTATTCATATTGGCCAGTGAGTAAATATTGTGGGTCGCAAATCCCACTGAGGTTTTTCCCCTACCGGGTTTCCTCACCAAAAATATTCGTGTTATGGTGTGCATTGATGTTTATTCTTTTGTTTCTCTTTACTGCATTATTATTTGCTTACCGGTATGTTCATTTCAGTTATAAAGTTGCAAATAAGTTTAAATCTTTCATCTACCGGTCAGACACTGATTCACCCCCCCTCTCAGTGTCTTTGGGGTTAACCAAGTATCTAACAATTACAAAGTTAACTGATTGCAAAAAGGAGTTAGACAAAATTGATTAATCAATTGAACTCAGAGTGAGTGAGTTAAAAAGGTGAAAGTGATCAGTTAATTAACATTGAATAATCAAATTATTATTTAATTGAGCATGTGATACGGATTAGAAACATAATCAAATAAATAAATAATTTAATTCATGTCCATGAGAGAAATAAATAAATAAAATACATATTTTATTTACTATAAAAGAATTTGATTATAGAAATTAGCATAATTAAATAAACTAAAGAATTCATTTAATTATAGAAGACTCGTTTAACTAATTAAATAATTAAATAATTATTTTATTATGTATGACAAGAAGAAAATAATTAATTTAAATAATTAAAATTATTTGATTAATGAGAGGATAAGAAAAGGGGATAAATAATTAAATAATAAAGATTATTTAATTATTATTGAAGAATAAATTAATTTTATACAATAAATATCATTTAATTAATTTAAGAGAAATCAGGATGATTAAATAAATAAAATTATTATTATTTTGTTTTTGATAAAAGTGGAAAAACCACTAAATAATTATATTAATATATATATAAAAGATTACAAAAGCCTGGTTCAGACAGGCATACCGACAGGAAAGAACCAGGCAAAGAAAACCTCTGGTTGTGACCCTTGACCAAAAACAATATAGTTGAATAACCCAATACATGATAACAGACCCAAACCCACAATGACCAACCCACAAAATTACAAATAAAAGCATAATATTATGCCTCAAAAACCATGAACATGGACAATCCTCCCGATGTGTAGAAGAAGAAGGATCACATCATCGGACGAGGAGAAGCAGAACCAATCCATCCTATTGTCCAAGCTAGAGAAAATCCATAGAACACATCAAGAATAGAAGCACGACAAGGAGGGGGAACATGGTTGCAAAGCCATTGGAGCCACAAAATTGTATCAACAAAACCATCACAACATAGTCTGCACTTGGCTGCAGAAACTGATTCTCCAAATAGGAAGAGACATATTAAAAGATATGAAACCACTATGAGGGAGCAAACCATAATCAAGACTGTAAAGATAAAAATCATAGCTCAAATCAAGTGAAGAGAAGGATGCTGAGACCAAGAAGTAATCAGCCAGAGCCTGAACCATATGAGAAACCATAGAAGAAATCATGTAAAGAATAAGAAAACAAGAAACCATTTTAGATATAATAAAACTTGCAATCTCCACCAGTCAAGATTTACCCACCACCTACCAAACTGCACAACCAACATATGAAGGAACTAGATAAAAAACCCACCGAAATTTCTCATCATCAAAAGCATGACAAATACAAGCTGTAGGATGAAAAAGAGCAACAAAAGAAGAAACACAGAGAATAGTAATATCAAAGAGTTCATAATCCAGAAACATAAATAGGCCAAAGCACATATCTAGCCACATCATAACAAATAATGCTTGACAGGGATGATCGACTTTCCACACGAACCGAGAGAAATATCCAACAAAATTTATAATTGAAACACAATACTCACAAGATACGGCTAACCAAGAAGAAGCCAAAGCAAGACACCATGATGTTCCGGCATGATTGCAAAGGCATAACTTGAAGAAACAACTGCCTATTCATAATGGAAAACAATCTCTTGCAAATGTACAACCCACAATAGCCAAGTACGGGGAAACAAAAGAGAGACCGCCAATATAGAAACAAAAGATCCCAACTCAAATGAAGTAAATGCAAATCTGCAAGGCTAAATCATAAGAGAAGCAGGCGAAACAAAAGCCATTCATAACCATAGAAGACACCGCCCCCCAATGACGAGACACACGAATGAAACCACCTCCCAATGATGACACACTTGAATGCATAACATTAGTGAAAATGCAACCACATAATCAATATGTGGACAACACCACCCTTAATGCAATACAAACCAATGATCAACCTCGAAAGGAGTGCCAACATAGATACATCCATAGAAGGAACCACCCCTCATTGATGAGACACTCGAATGCATAACATCAATGAAAATTCAACCACATAAATGAATATATGATCAACACCACCCCTAATGTAACACAAACCAAATGATCAACCTCACAAGGAGTGCCAACCAAATATCTAAAACAATAACGAAACCGAGTATAGAGGATAAAGATAATAAGCGCCTGTACAAATGATGTACACATAAAGTGTGCATCCTCCGCAGGAGTGTAATGCTATCAAAGCATGTCAATACTTGCAATTCACCATTATATTCAAAGAAAAGGGCCATCTTGACTAACATAAAGATCTACCATTTCATAAAAATAGTCACAGTCCACCTGTCATAACAGACACCAACCCACACCAAAATATGTACCTGATAGCCCTGAGATATAAGATCAAACAAATCATATGGAAACACCTCCCTTCACTAAGGTGGAGGGAATGTTCAAAGTAGGAACATCCAAATTATCATCTTGCTCATCAATTGCCATATTAGCTAAAAAGTCTACAACTCTATTAACCTCTCTATAGCAATGAGAAATAGAATAAGAATCAAAGAACGAAAGTTGCAACAAGATTCAATCTAACATATACTGAAGATACCAAGAGTGACTTTTCTTATTAATAACAACTTGAAACGTAACCATAGAATCACCTTCAACAATGATATCTTTAATACCAAGGGATATTGACAAATCTAGACCAAAAGACAAAGCATGAAACTCAACATAATTATTAGTCCCAATACCAATATCATGACACCCAAGTTTTACAATTTGGGAATTATGATAAAAAATGACCACTCCAATTCCTACCCTACCCAAATTTCCCCTAGAATCTCCATCATAATTTAATTTAAATTTAGCATGAGGAGGAGGACACCATTTGGCATTTTGCCTTTTAATAATTGAGGAAATACGAGTAGCAACCAAACCATGAGAAGGAGGAGATTTGAGAGCCTGCCAATATCTGGTAGTCCAACTATCCCATTGAGAGAAGGAATTAAGGCGATCAAGATTCTTATAAACATAAGAAAGGACAACTTCTGAAATTGAAACCTCAATTTTAGTCAACACTTCCTGTAATGAAGAAGACTTCTTAAAAATTATAGTATTCCTTTCTAACCAAATGTTCCACACAATAATAGAAGGAGCCACCACCCATAGACATGAATAAAAGGAAGAAGGGAATAAGAGAGGCCACGCCCTAAACTGAGTCAAGAGATGTGGACAAAGAACAGAGGACCAACCAAGCTTATAAAAAAGCCAATACCAACATCCAGATGCAAAAATAGATGGGAGGAGGATTCCAAACAAGAGCCACATAAAACACAAGGAAAAAAAACCATAACCCCAAGCCTATCTAATCTCATGCCAGTAAGAATTCTATCCTGAACCGCAAGCCATGAAAATCCCCCAGCCTTGGGAAGACAAGCAATATGCCAAAATAGCTTGGAAGGCCAGGAATGATCATTTGAGGCAGGCATAAGAGACTTATAGCCTTCTCTAGCCAAATATAAACCTGAAGTGTTCTTGGTCCATATCAATTCATCTTCAACATTAAGAAAGACCAGTGGCCTCTTATGAAGTTCCTCCATATAAGCATTTTTTAAAGCTTGGTCCATCGGAAGAAAGTCGATTGATTTCCATCGAGCCATCAGATATGGTCCCAAGGTATCAACATAAAAATAATCAGCTACATAGACACCCCATTTTGATGATAACAAGTTAATAATAGGAGACCAATCCCTCACATTAACCAAAGAAGAATGCCCATTCCACACCTCATCCCAAAACCTAGCTTTTCTACCATTATGAATAACCCAAGAGAGTTAAGGAAGGATAAGAGATCTGCACTTAACCATAAAATTCCAAATGGAAGAACCCTTAGGAAGAGAAGAGGCAATAAAGATGCTTTCCCTAGTACCCCTTGCCAAATACTTGGCAAACATAAGGGTGGCCCAAGAACTATTGGGTTCCTTATACAATTTCCAAACTAATTTAGCTCCCAGAGCTAGATTCTGATAGTAAAGGTCTTGAATACCAGAACTACCTAAATCCTTCGGGAGACAAACCTTATCCCAAGTGAGGAGAGGAATTTTTTGTTTACTTCCCCTATTATAATTCCATAAGAAAGATCTTAGAATAGCTTGAAGTTGAATAATTGAAGCTTTTGGAGTTTTCAAAACCGACATTAAATAAATAGGAACTGCATTCAAAATAGATTTGATTAGAAGGATCTTTCCAGATAAGGTAAGCCATTTATGATTCTAGGACAAAATCCTAGAAGATACCGAAGAGATCACTCTATCCCAAAATTTACACTTCTCAGAGCCCACAAAAAAAGGGACACCAAGATATTTGCAAGGGAAATTGCCTACTTCATAACCCTAAATGAGTACATTGGAGGGAATATTTGAATTTGAAATTTGAACTAAAAAAATATTATTATTTTAATTAAATAATAAAATATTTAATTAATTAACCGATCAAATTTTTTTTTTAATTAATTTAGAGGAATAATTAGTAAGGACAATTTTAAGTGTCTAAATTATGCCTCTCTTTGAGACAATGTGGTTTATGTTATTTCAAAGAATAAAAATTAAAATAGTACATGCCCCACTATCACCTAGTGTAGGAGGTGGTGTGCCTCCTCAAGATATTGGACAGAGAAAGTGGAAAAATGTGGGCAATCTCTTGATAATAAAAAGCAAAATGGTTATGCAAGGGTGGAAAGCAAGTTGATTTGGAAGAAAACACGACCATGATAGGATAGTCACACTCCTTTTTGGGCCCTTGCTTTAGTGTGCTTCTTTCTAGGTATTTTTAGCCTATTTTTGTCTTTTTCACATCCAAACTATTATCATATGCTCATGAGGTGACCTGATCCAACACCCCAAATTTATGCACTATGCACCTACCTTTTTTCTACCCCCTATTTAGGTACACTATAGCACTAGGTGTTATAGTCCCTCCGAAAATGGTCCAAATTTGAACTTGTTAGCATGTTGGTTATTGCCATTTGTGATCTAATCACCATAAAATGATATGACTATTGGAAGTTGGCCTGAAAGTCAAAATATCCTGAGAACCCTATATAAAGGCGTCATCTCTAATTCATTTGAACATCTCTATATGAGATATCATTCCAATTCAAAAGAAAATACTATTTTCCATGAGAAAATCTAAGTATGAGGAGCATCAAGCTACAACAAGTTGTCTTCAAGTATGATTACATGATGGATTTTGTTATGATTTATCATGCTATTGCACCAACACTTGGAAGAATTATCTAAAGAAACTTGCATCACCAATCATCAAAGGTATAACCATTTCATTTCAACACTCCAATTTAGTATTTCTTTTAGATTTAGCCTCTACCCTACCAAGGGTAAGCTCCATTTTCTAATCATCATTGTTATAGTGGAGGTTGACACCTACCTAAGGTTTGACTTAGGCAAGCCCCTATACAACCCTACACTTTTTCTCTCTTTTTTGTGTGTAGGATTTAGATTGGTAGAGAAGGATTACATATACATGAAGTGTAGAATGAGTCAAAGATATTCAAACTTTGAAGAAGCAAAAGACATTATGGCTTAGTCATAGATTATGAAACTCTTTTAACAAAATTTTAGGGAGATAATTAGTGTGACATCCTAATTTGGAATTTGTTCATTATATTTACATCAACCACCTTTAGGATAGTGATTCTTAGCAATATAGTCTATCACTTTCGAGCTCAGAGTGTAGACACATGTTCCTTTTTTATTCTTATTTCCATATATGTTCTCAGAGTTCGCATATTTATTATGTAGCTTATTGTTCATGCTACTTATGGTCATTTTTACATCTTTATACCTAGTCTTTGCATTTTCCTATTCTATCTTATTCAATCATATCAAATCACAAAAGATGAATAATCAATCTTAGTGCCCAACTCTCCCAAGGGTTTGAATTTGGGCCTATTGATTATTCTTTAATATATGCTTATGTGAATGGGTTTGATTCCTAGTTTGTATGTTTAGAATAGTGAACCCCTTTTTCCACCATCCACACTACTAAACTATTGAATTCATTGAAGTTCATGTATATCTAACCTTTGGATTTGAAGATTAGATGTAACTATTTACAAATATTTCATATGTAGCTTCTCTCTAGCTTTACACAGGCAACACTTTCTTTCCTATGATCATGTTTTCAATTGAACATATGGGAAAATAAATATAGATATGTTTACTTCAATTTGACAAACTGATCATAGTGAATTAGGGCATCCCTTGTGTAAGAAGCTATAGGGGTTCTTTATTTGTGCCTTCATTTCACTTCCTAATGAAATTTCTTATTATGATACTCTTTTTCATGTTTTAATACACATAATTTTTTTAAAAATAACGAGGAACAAAATGGAAAAGGAAATGAGACCAAACTAAGAAAAGGATTTTTATAGGTTTTTGGGATAAAGAATCATGTATATTTAGTTATTAGCGTAATATATAGATGCACAAATTGAAGAAGTTTCAATGAAGATTTTTCCAGAAGATCCAACTCCATGAAGAGGCTAGTTATGCCTATTTATACTTGTAGGTATATTATTTCCTTCGTAGACAAAAACTTATTAAGAATAAGGCCACTACGACAACAAATAGAAAAAGATAATATAGAGAAATATTGCATCTTCTTCCTCATTTGTACTTAGGATGGGCTATGGATCAGACAATTCTATTAGAGGTGGAGTGTTTAGTTATGGTTCAATTTAGCGATGACTAGGACGAAAAATGCATGTAGATGGACAAAGTTCTTGTGAGCATGACAAAATCTGTCAATGTTTTTTTATCATTTATCTGGTGGACATAATAGAGGTCCCTAATTTTAACACCATGCATTAGCTCTAGGACCCCTGCACTATCACGTTCTTCTTCCACTATAAGCACATTATGATCAATTTTGAGATAAGTAATAACATCAATATTAGTTTGGCTCTTAAAAATAAGCACGTGTTTATCGACATTGTCGACACTATTTACAAAGGTTCTAGCAAAGTTCGTGAGCTTGTCATATTTCCTAAGGATTATTCTACCAAGTATGGATAAAGTTTCCAATTTTAGATGTTCATTAGGGTTTCGTAGTGATTTTTAAAATAGTTTTTTTTTTAGTATGGTCATTTGGTCGATGTGGCTTGTGTTAAACAAAGAAGAAGATAATGTTATGTGTGTAAATTGTATCATTGTTATGATTGTACCCACAAAAGAAAACTTGAAAGAGGGTTTGTATAATTCAATCATAATTTCTATTATTAACTCTTTTACAATTGTTTTGATGTGGATGTATCACAATGAGGCCTATAATTTCAAACAAACCATGCCTATGTTAAAATTCGTTGTGAATTGTAAATTTTCATCATTAATCATTAATGTCAATTTTCTTGGAGACATTGCTAATGTTAAGTAATTATTGATGATAGATAACAATAAAATTTAATTTTTTTTATTGATGTGTAACGGAAAGAAATAATTTTTCGAAGGAATTTATGAATTTTTTTTTTTTCTTTTTGTGTTCTTGATAGTCTTTTTTCTCCTTTCCCCTAGTTTACCCTTTTTTTTCATCCCCATCTTGTGAAGGAAATTTATGCATTACTAATGGTTGGTGATAAGTGTAAGATAGATCAACCTAATAGTTTGAATAGATATATGTAAGTGTGGGAGGACTCTCCATTTGTCAATATTAATGTCTTTGAATTTTGAAAGGATGCATCTTCATTACATTGAGGGAACTTGATTTGCAAATTCTAGTCATTCCAGGCTTGAAAAAATTGGAAATCTAATGAAAAATTTGAGATATAAGTTAGTGTTAAAATGATGTTTTGTTGCCATCTTTTTCAAAGAAGGTATTTTTTTTAGTTGAAGTTTTGAGCTCTTCATGAATCATTGTCATGTGGGGCTACAAATCTTTAAATAAAATATCTTCTATGATGAATTCTATATCTATATGAGTGCAATTTTAAAGGATTTTGGTTCCACCATATTTATCTTTATACCAATTAAGAGAGGGTCAACCAATCAAAGTATTACATATTCTACTTACATATCTTGAACTATTACAAACCCGACATCTAAAAAATGCATCCAAAAAAATAATAGAGTCCACCCTTTCATCGATCAAAGACAATGCATGAGACTGTAAGTGTGAACTATAACTAAATAAATTTAATCCTCACTTCTATTAAATTATAACCCACATTTAATTCTAACCCTAACTTCAATTACACATTTACTCTTATTGAATTATAACCTTGACCCGAAGTATACACTAACCCTAATTCAATCCTAATCTCTAACCCTAATTCTCATTCAACCTTTTTTATTAATAAGGAAAAAATTACAAATAATTGAAGAAATCCCGAGTCTACAAAAGAGTTGTAGAAACAATGAAGTTTAAGGCCATAACAACCAAAAAGGAGAAGAATCATAGTAGCAAACCAACATTTTAGATCAAACAATCTGAAATTACAAACAAATTCTCATTCAACTTTGATTGAACACTTAACCTATTTGAACTTCAAAATTGCAAATACAGTAAATAAATAAAATATTATAATTTTTTTTTATCATTATCTTTTGTAACATTAAATAAAATTATTATAAATTAAATTTGATGCTTGGTGCACATATCTAATTTATGTCCTTCATGTTGGATGTATTAAGGTAAACAATATTTTTTTAGGATAAACATGATCAATGTATTTAGTCTTGGTTCATTTGAATTATAATTACATTTGAATCAAGATTAGGTTTCTATTAGAGATATCTCTTAATGTACTTTATGTATAGTCTAAAGATAAGTATTGATACTCAATCGGGTCCAAAAAATTGAAGTGAGGCAGTCGGGAAGTTTCACAGAGGTGGGACTTAGTGCATTATGTGAAACAACCTCTAGGATTTTAGAAGCTGGCTCTTCATATTTATAAAAAGGGGGGTGAAAAGGGAAAGAAGAATTGAAACGCAACTAATGCTAAGGTGATCCGCCAGAATTTGTAGTGCTAGGTACTTCTCAATTAAATCATAGACATAATGTCTTTAATTGAGTATGTATAATACATTCACTCTTTTCATAGTTTGAAGGAGAATAAGAAGCTTAGAGTTCACAAACATAAAAGAAAAATATTTAAAACCTTCAGCAGAGTTATTTACTAAGACTCGTAAAAAACATATGTCTTCCATTCACCATTTGAACTAATAATTTGATATTATTGACATGGTACGGTAACATGATATCATCTACAAGCCAGCAAAAGAGTTAAGAAGAACATGATCGAGCTACTTTCATTTGATAAACATAAATCATAGGAGTCTCAAAACATTCATTAGTAACCTTGACATAATACTTTAAACAAGTCAAAAGATAAAAACATAGAAAGACCAAGATGACACAATCTATAAGTCTTTCTCTAATTTTTTGCAAGAACTAGAAGTCTCCCATCCAAAGAAAATTCCCCACTTTATACTTTTGATATCATAACCCTAAAATAAATTAGGGAATCCTAATTTTCCTCCAATCCGAGGTGGTAGTTGGTCATTAAGATGGTCATTGTAATCACGTTACTCTCGATCTGATCTTGATTCATATCTTTTGATAGGCGCGCAAGGAGATCTCAATTCTCTTATTTTTCTGCAATATTATCAACAAAATTAACTTGTTATTATCATTTTGTGCCACTCATGATCCCTTGTCCAGGTATTAGGTCCAATCCATAGAAAATAAAACTATGTCACCAACCTCAAACACGTGGCGACACAGTGGGGAAAAGAGATACTGCATTCTCTGAAACCTTTGGAAGCCTTGTGGGGAAGCCACGTGAAATATGTGCTATCAAAACTTTAGGATACTTTTTTTCATGGAGAGAAAACTACAAATGTGGAGATGCGACATGGATCATCTAAAAGGGGACGTGTGCCTAACACAATTCCTGCTACAACGCCAAGTAGCAAGGCACAATCAAAATTTTGAAGCTAGGCACAAAATGAAGAGGGCAACAACTTAGAGGTGTAAAAACATATGACTTGTGAAGTTTTATTCATAACTTGACAACTTTTAGGGGATCTCTACTGATTAAGAGAAGGATAATCCCATAATTTTTGGTTTAACATGAAGCTCACTCAAAAAAAGGGGGACAAAAGGAAACTACATCCCTAAAAACCTGGATTGCAAAGTAACCAAATCCAAATCTAAGGGTGGCTAATGACACTACAATTTTTCAAAAGCACCATCCAAGGCAATGATTTCTCAGAAAGAGATGTTGGTCAGGGCCGAGAGCTCTACCTCAAGCTAGGAGTGGAGTCTAGTGAGAGGATGCAAGATTTGTTCAACTTGAAGGTTGTCAGCATCAGGCTCAAGGTCTTGTAGGAAGGTTTGGTCTTGCTACTTTTGATCCAACAAATCCTTTATCTAATCGTCATTTAATAATTTCTCATCTCATAAAATAGGGGAAGGGAATCCCATTTGAACCAATCAATCAATTTTCCCCTTAACCCGAGCCATCGAGAATAGGAGGGCCATTAGGGCATCCTTGCACTTGAGAGTAGACATATTACATTCAATAAACTCATTAGCCCTCTTGGCTACTAATCTTTTGTCAGTAATTTTATAGCGACCTATGTCTCATTATCCATTGTGCATAATTTTTTGATAATAGCTTGGGACCGAGCTACTTTATGAGCAATATTTTCCAACATCTCCAGGACCACCACTCACACTTTTGTATCTAAATCAAGGGCATCTACAATAAACTAAAAGGTCAGTTATAGAGAGATGAGGTGCCCTTGATCTTCTCCCAATATGATATATACAATTGCTGGAGCATAGGGATGGAATTGGCTCGCTGACTGGAGGATGCAATCGCGACCTGCAACTATGAAATTTGCAATTCTTTCTCTTTAACTTCTTCTCTTAGCTGGTCCAATTGCAGCACCGAAGTGTTATGTTCTTTTGGAGATTTAGATAACTTATGTTCTCTAGATTGGAGTGCAGACCTGACTGTACTTACATTTTGTTTCTCAGCCTCCAAGGCTAATCAAGCCTCTTATAGCCCTTTCTAGAGATTTTCTTCTTTTTCTTGGCACAACTTCTCAACCTGAACCCTAACATTGCATACCTCTAACCATTTTCTCTGCAACTTAGCCACTTCTAGAAAGAATACTCCATTCTTCTTGGGCCTCTCTAAAAAATTCTTGCTCTCTTTCTTGTAGCTATTGAAGAAATCTCTCCTATTATCTCATTACAATTATTAGAGGGGCCTTTTCTATGGTCTCAACCTAAAGAGCAGCTGCAAGTTGGGCCTCTAGTTCCTTTTTTAGCTCATCTACCTCTGAAATCTTTACTTTGAGCTCTGCATCCCTCCTGTGCATAGTAGCCTCTATATTTTGTATCTTCTTTTCCAATTTGGAGTATTTTTTACTTAGTCTTAAGAAATCAATTGTGACCACCTTCTGAGTTTCCTCCATCAACTCTACCTTATCTTGGGGTTAGGCTGAGCTAAGATCTATTCTTATAGCATGGACATTATAATCATCAGACAACATCTCTTCCTCCAACTTAATAAATCTAGGGAAGCTATGTGTCATGGTGATGGTGTTTTGCTATTCGTTGAACACTGTGTTCATCTGGGTTGTGGCTGAATTGGTGGCATCCTTCTGTCTCCTTATTTGGATCTTTCTACCTCTGTACTCCCTTGACATGTTGAATTGTTGTTCTAACTCTATCAGAGAGCCGATTAATTTCTCTATGAAGGGCACACCTTGGGGAAGACCAAAAGGTATCTAGATGGTAGGAACTGTCATTTGCATTTCGAGAGATTTTGGAAAACTTAACTCTTTGGGCGAGAATGAGGGAATGCCCTTTGGAGTCATGGTTGAAATTGGAGAGGAAAAATCACTTTGTGCAAAGAGTGAAAAAACCTAAGAGAAACATAGGAGTAGAAGCAGGCAATTGGGTTGGCATGGCCATTTTTATAGGTTCTTGGGGTTGAGACAGTAGAGTTCAAAAAAGTGGTTGGGGAGTAGGGGAAACAATTGCGAGTGCCATTGATGTGTTGACCTAGGGAATACTAACTCCTGGGGGCGTAGAAGAAGACAAGGGTGGTTTTGGAAGGCCTCTTCTGGGAAGCATTAAATCCTAATTTTGAATTTGTTGCATGGCCAAGAGATCCTACTAAGGAATGAGATGAAGAAAGAAGAGGTGAAGAAAAATTTACTTGCTCTATAGTCGGGGCCGGGGAAATAAATTCACTGGCTTCCTCCTCTCGGGCCTCTATCTATTGCTCTATACTTTTCTTCTTTCTTGACTACTCAACCTCCTTTTTTTTAGGGACCTCATATTTCGGCCCCTTGCCTATTTGTGGCTTTGGTTATTTAATAACAATGCAGGGCTCACTTGATCTTGCATCAGTCTAAGGTGGTGGGGACCAGATTCTAATTGTTGCCTTTGGTCTTTTATTTCTTCAAATCATTTTGACAATTGGAACTTATTCATCCTTTCTATCCACAATATTTCTCGAACCCTCGAGAGAAGAATGTTCCTTCTCCTTTGTTTTTTCAGCAACATCATCTAGGTCAATATCATACACCTAAGAGGTTAGGCCTTGAATTTCCTGTCGATAGATCCAAAAATCAGCGATCTTTCTCTTATCCCAATCCCACTAGGTTAGAACATTTTTTATTGATAAAGGCATTTTCCTTGTAGGGTTTGCACTATCCATCATAGTGTAGAAGTTATGCTACTTGGATCTCTTTGATTCATGGATATATGAGAGATGAACATAAACATCTATTGTAGGCACCACAACACTGGTCCTAATAAGGCCTTGGTTTTTGATGGAATAGGAGGGCCCTATTAGCTAAAAAATCCATCTAGATCATAGTTCCAAGAGTTAGCTATGAGGTGGAGCCCCAAGTGAATCAATTTCGCAAGTAATAAGGCCTGAGCCTTTCTCTTCTATATTAAAATCCCTCTAAAACCCACTCGAGGTTTATAGAGAATAGATTTATTCCTTCCCACCCCAATATTAGTATCCACAACAACGATCTTCCTGTACACTTCTAAGGACAAAGTTCTATCAGTAACAAAGGCAAGTAATTGGAAAGGCTCATCTTTGAACCCATTCACCTGGACCATGGTAAAGTCTACTCAAATTAAGAACCAATCACATGAAGGGTATTTAACCTAGGCAATGACTTGAATTTGTTGCAACCACTTCATCTAGCTCTAGGTGATTCTAGAGGGGTCCTCATGGAAATCCTAAAGGGTCGGGGCTAAGATGCAATCCAAGAAGGTATAATAATCATTTCCAGAGGATATGACATAGGTCGAAATAGTGATAGGTTTTTTGTTATCGACGGCATCCATAACTCTCAATTATAAAACACGTTGGCCTTGGAAGAAATTACCATTTTGGTACAAGAGCATATGCATTAGAAAAGAGGAATAACTGAAAAACCGATCGGGTGGGGAATTTTTTCAACTTCTTAGACATATTTTTAGCAATGACCTCTACAAAATCAATGCTAAAGGGGTCCCCCTGGAGGAGTTGGTATCCGAAGGCAACCTGAAATTTCTCAACCTATTTGTCATCATTTGTCTTGAAGATGAAAGCCATAATTGAGAACACATCCTATAAATCTTGTCAAATTTTTTTTCGGGAGATAGGAAAGTTGGGAACACTATCTCTACCACCTACATGCTGAAATTCACACCAAAAGAAACTCAACTTTATTTGTTGTCTTTTAGAGTGGTATCTGAGATTATACTAGCGGTATTGGGCCATTCCAATAGGGATGCCCAATATTTCTATAATTGGCTCCGATGTAATAATTATCTCAAGTTTGGTTTCCTGCCTTGAATGGTTCTATTATGCATCTTTAAATGGGAGGCACACATACTTACAAATTATAGACAAGGGTGTATTGTGGGAAGCATGAATTGAGGAAGCCCAAAATAATATATCTTGTTAACTGTCAAGCTTAATATATTCTTGACCTCCTTACTTAGTCGTCTTCATAGTGCACCTTGCCAAAACATTTTGGGGTTAGAGCCAAGCTTTAGATCTTTAATGATATTTGCATAGTTGGTCACCAAAGCTGGATTTCCATTATTAGGAAACTGGGCAGGGTCTATAGCTCGGGTACCTTCAAAGACAGGCCTTGGAAGGCTAGGAGCCAAGGCATATGATGAATTTTGGAAAAAAATTATTCTTGGAACAGGTAGAGCTATTGTGTCTACACTTGTCCCTTGCTAAGTTGCCTCCTTGATGTTTTTGGTCTTCTTCTTGCTTTTAGTCACCTTTCATAAATTTACCTTCAAATTTTTTTTGAATTCCTCGTATGCAACTTCCTTCCCAAGAGCACAAAAGATAATATTGCGCGTGAAGGATGATCTTCTTGTCTTTGTGTTACTGCGTCTTTTATTCCTCATGATAAGAGTGAGTCATCCTTTAATATTTTCTATTGGAAGTCCTAATCCTTCAAGTGATACCTCGGTTCAAGTCCTTAATACATTTGTAAATCTTTTTTCCAGTCATAAAGGTCAAGTTTAGATAATTCGTTGAACTCTGTGAACATGTTGAACCATTTTGAACCGGGTTCAATAGGTTCATTTAGGTTCCATAGGTTCCAAGGTGTTCAGGGAGGTTTTTCACACTAATGTTTTCTCTAAATGTCTTGCAGCGGCTCTCTTAAAAAAAAAGTTCCTTGTTCGGTGATATGTCACTTTATTATTCGTCGGGTGTTGAACTCATTGAACTAAGTTCAAGAGGTTCAAATATGTTCAACATGTTCAATATAGCACAAGTGGTCAGCAGCTTGGTATTATTTGTTTCGGCAAAATTCTCCTTGAGCACGGCGTACATCTTGAACTACTTGAACACCCATGAAGTCTGTTCAGGATGTTCATATGTGTTCGATGTTGGTGGGCCCCACGAGTTTTAATGATTTAACAGTGCATTCATTGCCAAATATGAAGAGGCAGAACCATGTCTTAAGTGACGTCATTCTTTGGTTTTTCAAAGTAAGTAATCATTTCGGGAACTGGCAGTTACTTCAAAAATGCTGCCATGCATTCAATGCATGTGTGCGAGGTCTAATCCACAAACTCGACACACTCAGACTTAAAATTGGAATTATTGCATTCAATGTTTGCATATCATTGCCTTCACTAATAAGGTATGAAGGATTGTTAGTACTCCGCATTTGTTTCTCGTTGCTGTGTCTTTGTTTTTCCTAGATAGGAGTCTTGTTTGCTGCTAGCCGTCATCCGGTTGTTCAACTGTGAAGGTGAGTCTTTTCCTTGTTCTCTTCAGTGGTTTTTGCTTGCATTTTCTCTCTTATAGAAAGTTTTTCTGTAACCATTTTAGGCTTATTTTTTAAAATTATGAAGTCCACACTGCATTTGTTCGGGAACGTATTTAGCTTGGCATCCACTAAACCCATAGTTAGCGATACTGATTTAAAAGGGGAAAATATTGAGGTGTTGAAAGAATGGGTGTTCAAGGCAATTGACAAGTCCTTTGGTGTGGAGATTTTGAGTAGTGGTCTCGTAGAAGCCGCAACTTTTCCCCCAGCCATTCCTTGCCCAGAGTTGATTCGAGAATGTATTGCTAGATACGACCCAGTGTCTGAAACCATTAGGAGAGACAATGGTGAAACCCTTCTCGCCATAAATCATGAAGTAATTTCCTCAGTCTTCAAAATACCTGATTATCAGTTCTCCAAATTTTCTCCTGCTTAATCAATCACCGATTTCAACGCAGACAGAGCCGGACAACAATGTAGCAAAATTCTGGTTGAAGGTTCCTCAAAGAGATGTTTCCAGGTTACCCAAGAATCCTAATAAGAATCACATGTTGCCACACATTCATGACGTAATGCTTTTGTTGCATCGAGCCAGAGGATCCGCTGAAGCTTATAGCTTCGATGACTGGATTTATTGTTATGTGCAGCTAGTTTTAGAAGCAAAGCAATATTTGGATTGGGCTGAATTAATCACTGATTCAATGAGAGAACAATTGAGTTTGGCTAAACAGTTCAAACATAACTTCTTTATGTCTTCATATCTCTTTTATTGTTTGGCTTGTGTTAAGGAGTTGGTTGGAATACCGAAATAGCTCACTGAGGAGGATGTTCCCGTATATGAGTTCTATCCTATGCTGCAAAAGGATAAAGCTTTACAAGATTTCAGAAGGGTGCACAACGCTTTTCTGGGTGATTTATGTCATGAATTGAAGAATATGAAAGCTAAAAGAATCTCCGATGATGCACAGACTATGATAAAGAGGTTTGGTAGTTTTTATATCCAGTTTCCACGCTTTTGTTACATACGGGTAGGCGGCTTTGAAGAGGAACCCTTCAAGCTCCCTCACTTCTGTTTAGATTGCTTTGTTCTAGCGGAAGTATGTAGACAACTAACCTCTGTAATAAAAAAGGCACAACCCATTGACAAATGGGAAGGTCATTTTCCCATACAATTGGGTGTGTTGTCCTGCAGTTCAATGTCTGATGCTTTGAGTATAGGAGCAGACCTCAGGAATTTCAATTTTTCTTTCTATTTTGAAAGGAAAGGTTTTGATAACAAAGGATTTTCCCGAAGTCTTGGTCTAATGCCATATCTTCCCATGCCACAGTTAGAAAATTTCTGGGAAGATTGTACCGATGAACTTGAAGTATTCAAAAAGGGAAACATGAGATTGGTGTTAGAACAAGTTGTTTCTTTACAGATAAAGTTGGATACTAAGGGGCTCGAAGAGGATTATCTAGAACTATTCGAACCAGGGTACTTAGCCCGTGCAGAAGCTAAAATGCCTCAAATTAATTGGGATGAGGAAGAGAATGATGATATACAATTAAGGACCAAAGGAGTTCTAGAAAGGACCGCAACATGGGTGGCCAATAAGAAAGCAATGAAGTCAGGCGTTAAGTCTCATTCTGCGAGAAGTAATAAGGATCCTCTACCTTCACCAAAGCATCTTTCCAACAATGCTTCTATGCTTGTTCATGCAGGTAAGGATAACAAGTCACCCCAACTTAGACACAGGTCTAATTCAACTTTGGATTTTTGTGCTCCTTGGCGTACCCAGTCGTGAAGTGCCGCTCAAAGAAAGATGGATCAGGCAAAGGATACGGGGGTGAAAGATACCGTGCTCGATGCCTAGATATTTGAAATTGAAGACTTGGACGGCAAAGTTGCTAGTACCCTGGATTCTCATACGGTGACTGTGGCTATGATGCCACCTTCAAGGATGATCGAAGGAACTACTCATTCTAGTGCAACTCCTAAGTGGTTGACCACCTCGGTGAACAAGAAAAGGAGTTTTCTTCCTGTGACTATTCTGATTCAGGAAATGGTTGTTAAATACACAGAGAAGAATCCATAGCCGAAGAGGTTCAAGACTGCCGCTCGCCTGGATAATGACGAGGAAACTAGAAAATGGGTTGCTGAAATCGCCGCGTATAAACCCAAGGATGAAAACAAAGAGGCTAGCCCTGATGATTTTGAGATCACAAAGGTGGAGTTGGGGAACATGAGCAGAGACATAGATAACCACTTCTTCCAAGTGTCGGCAAAGAAAATGCTCACTAGGTCAGAAAAGGATGGGCGAGAAAAGAGAGAACTTAAGTGACACATAAACATTCTAGCCCAGTTCATCGATAGTATTGGTTGCCTTGGGGCACTTCCAATATCTCATGCTACAAAGAACTTTGACCCGACTTCGCCAAAAAATAAAAAGCTAATGAACCAAGTTCAACGGGCCAAGAGTATTGCTGAAGCTGTGGAAAAATGGATTGAGGGGATAATCAAGGACGGTGAGAAGTACATTACCGACTCCCAGAGACTATGCGAAGAAATACATGGTCTTATTGCCGAGGTTCAAAATCAGCTTGTGCCGTGGGAGAAGGAGGAGCACAAATGGCAGAATATCTTGCCTCTGTTTGCCAAAATAGAAGAATATGGAGTTACCAGGTTTTTGACAGAACACTCAATCAAGCTGGTGGCAGATGAATGTCATCTTTTTGTGCTGAAGAAAACCATAATGTGGCAAGTGCTTACCTTCAAGTCTGTGATCACCAATGCAAAGACCTCTGTTTATGAACTCCAGGATCTCCAATGCAGCATAGTAAATGATAATAAGGTGGTTAACCCTGACCATGACTGGTAGTTGGGAATTTGTGGGTTGAGCACACAGGATGCAATCAGATCTTTCTGGATGAACATGGAGAAGATTAGGGCCAAGGGTAACTTCACGCCTGAAGATATAACCAGGGTGGCAAGGATTGAGTCTATGACTTTCATTGGAAATGATCAACTGCCGAAACATTCCGAGAAGATGGTGCAACACCAGTGGAATAAAGAGGTGGCGAAGGCAAAGCTCAATGCGATGAAAGTCCCGAGCCAATCCATTGTTCAAGAACTCACAACCACTCACGACGCCTGCGAAAGCGGAGAGGATGATGATGATGGAAATATGGCATAATGCATTAATTTAGGGCTGGTTTCTTTTATTTTTGTAATTTCTCATGGTTATGCAAAGACTTCGGGACATCTATCCCAAAATACTTCTTGTTGGTTTCATAACTGTTTACGGGGGTGGTTGAGTTTTCAGGGAGACCTCCCCTATTCAAAACTATAAATTAAGGAAAATTAGATAGTATAGGGGTTAGATTTAGTGACGAATTTTTGGTTTTGGCTCGGTTTTGGTGTATTTTCTATTTTGTCGAAGGAAGAATCAGACTGCTAAATCTGGAATGAAAGAATATTTGTAGATGTATTTTCATGGCTTTGTTGCATTAGAATATATATATATACAGACTTATCATATTGTTCTTGGGAGAAGGAAAATCTATGTGTTTTGAATCTGTGTTGATACATATCTTTGCATATGTTTATCTGATCAAATAACAGTAATGATCTTTCCATTACAGAAAATTATTATTCTTCTGATGTTCTTTCCTTTGAGTATTTGTTTACTTCTTGAGAAGATTCATGTTTGGAGACAGATTTAGTTTCTTAAATATGTTCATTCTTTATTAAACCTGTGGAAATGGTATACGGAACTTTGTTTCAGTTGCTGTCATCTCATATATTGAAAAGATAGGAAAAATTGTTTTCTTCTTTTTGAAACATGTGTGAAATATCAGCCTCTCATCCAAGAATGAAGTAGGTAGCCTTACATGCTTTCGGGTTTAAAGCTACTATTCAAAAATAAATAGTTTAGAGAATTCCTTGAAAAACTGAGATAGGGAGCTGTACCTACGCAAAATTCAGAGGGAAGTGATTCAAACAACACTTACCCAACTGTTTAGTGAAACACTTGTTCTTAAAATAAGGCAATAGAGTTCAAGATTGATCATTTGTAAAAAGGACAAATCTGTTCACTAATAGATTTTTGGTGACTCTGCTGGGGAAAAAATGAAACAAAGAGAAAACTGAACATTCAGTAGACTGGTATGCCATAGACATAACAAAATTGAGCCTATAATTGGCAAAATTTCATAGAGTTTGCTTTGTCAAAGACACAATTCAATAGTTCAGGAAAACCATTGAGATTGAGATTCACTTGAAAGAGCTTAGCATTCCTAAGGGTGATAATACTGGATTCTCATCCATATACCAGAGCGCAAAGGAGAGAAGGAATAGTTGATAATTGTTTCGAAGAATTGCAAGGGCTATCATTCACCACAAATTTTACTCCTAAAAGGAAAGCTAAGAACAGACCTTCCTCTCCTGTTAGAGTTACTCCTATACCTTCTTCTTCAAATCCTTGGAAAGCACTAACGTTTACTGGAGTTCAAGCCCCTCCCCTTGTAACCATTTATCCTGTGTTCATCATGGCCCAACCATGGGGTGCTACTATTGGACCTCTTGCTCTCACAACTCATAATCCACTCCCAAAAGGGGTGAGGGATGTATTACCTAAATATAATGGAGACGGAAAAGTCTTGGTTGAAGAACACTTGAATTCTTTTAATGTGGCCACTGGAATTCTGGTAGTCCAATATGAGGACGTGGCCATTAGGCTTTTTGTCCAAACTCTCACCAAGGGGGCAACATAATGGTTTAGTCATCTGTGAGCAGGATCCATAACTGACTGACAAACAATGAAAACCGCTTTTGAGAAAAGATTCAAAAGTGCTAATGATGAACATTTGCTACTGGCTCAACTTACACAAATGAAAAAGGAAATTCATGAGCCAATGAGGGATTATGTAGCCAGGTATAATAAGATTATCCACAAAATTCCTCAAGCCAAAAGACCAATTGTAGATAATCAACAATGTTTCTTCATAAATTCCATGCCACTTGACATGGGTTTCCACCTTAGAAGAAGTAGGCCAGCTAATCTAGAGATTGCACAAAATGAGGCTATACAGCTTGAAGATGATCTGATAACATTCAAAAAATGGAGGAAAGATATACAAACCCCTCAGGGCCAATCTCAGGCATCTACCTCTTCCACTGACCCAGTTGTTCAGCGGCTTGTCAATGATATGATTTCTCTGAAGAGGCAGATACCCAAGCCTGGAAGCTCTTATCCACAGCCTTATCAGGATATAGGCAGGAAAACTCCAAATCAATATAACTATGGATGACCATTGCAATTGCCTGCTATTCCACAAAGATTACAAATAGAGGCACCTCCTGACAAAGGTGTCATGTGTTCATTCCATCTTACCACGGATCACGATGGGGGTTCTTGTCCCGATATGATAAGACATGTTCAGATGCAAAACACAAAAGATGAATTAGGCGAGTTCACTGAAGCAAAAAGAATTCAAGAGGTACCTGGCGACTCTGGAACATTCTACCTTGAATATGAGTCAGATTCAGAAAAAGGTAATAACATTTTGGCGGCCCTTGAAGGTCCTTCATGTGCGATTCTAACAAGGAATCAACGAACTCCCCAGGCTTCTTCTTTTATGAATCCTTCTAGAAGTAATTTCAAAGGTAAAGGTCTCCCAAGTAATAACTTTTCAAAGATCCCTGAAGTTAGGGTTTTGCAAAGGAATCACAAAGATAACAATAGCTCTTCCTCTGCCTCCCCCTTTGACATCATTGAGTTCTATAAAGCTTCTACTGTCCAACTTCCTACTACCAAGTATTTGAAGCTGAACCCAAAAGAACTAGATAAACTGGTCAAATATGTTAAGGGAGATTCTTCTTCTAAGTCCTTTGAAAAATCAACATTTATGAGCACCGATGTAGAGGCTACAACTTCTTTTATTCTTTCAAAAGCTAATTTTCCATCTGGAGATCAGTTGCACTAAAACAACAAAGTCAAATATGATTTTTCTTATGAAATTGATCTTCCCAAGGAAGGATTGGACTCCCTTTTCATTGGTAGGGGTAATTCCCCCATTTCTTTGACCCAATCGAGATCAATTGAGATGCCTTCTTTAGAAACCACAAGTCCGAGAAGCTTACCCTGAGGGACTTCTAACACATATTTCTCAAGATTCGGGGATATCTCGAATTCCTGACACTTCTGGAAAACTTTCTCCATGTGATCAAAATTATCTTCTTTCTGTTTGAAAAATACATTGAGATCATTTAGGTAGATAAGAAGTCTTATATATAAGTTCCTTGAAGGTTATATCCATTTCCCATTGGAAGGTGGCCCCAATGTTTGACAACCCAAATGGAATTTTGGCATATGTATACGTGCCCCACCTATTAGTTAATGTTGTCTTATGTTGGTCTTCTACTTTCACCCAGACTTGATTGTACCCCGAAAATCCATCTAGTAGGGAAAACATTTTGAAGCTGACAACTATCTGTAGGATCTATTCCATTGAAGGGATTGGGTAATGGTCTTTGAGGGACACTCTATTCAAATCTAAAAAATATATGCACAACAAAATATCACCATTTTTTTTATGAACATGTACCAGATTTGACAGACAAGTGCTATGCTTGATTGGATAAACAATATAGGAGTCCACTAGCTTCTTGAGCTCCTGAGCCATGAGGGACTTGATCTTAGGATTTACCGGCCTATGCTTCTATTGGATGGCTTTGGCTTCATCCAACAATTCAATTGTATGTTAAATGATGTCCAGATCACATCCCTTCATCATTGCTCCAAGCTATAACTCCTTCATATCTTTTACATAGAAAAGTCAGGTGCTCCTTATCCTTCTATGAAACATCTTTCCCGACTTTGAGTTTTCTTTCTCTTTCAACCTCTAGTTCAACATAGTCACCTTCATCTACAATGAATTTCCTCTTGTCATTTCTGGCATCATCATAATCAAACAGAGTTTCAAGGATGATTAAGCCTTTTGGTAGCTTATTTCCGTTTAGCTGAATCACTTGATCTCCATAAGATTATTCAATTTTTGGTTGCAACATACTTGTGAATTCTTCAAATTTCTGTAGAAACAGGGCCACCTAGGTATCACTTTCAAAAACTTGCCAATTCTACTCATTATTTGGAATTACAGGACTTACCATCACTTGCACAAATGGTCATTGTTTGGAAAATCTGCCACCAGGCTAAATTGTGATCCGATCAGTGCTAATCGATCAACTATCATATTTTGTTTGTTGTGAATAGCTTTAATATTGAACACCTAAAATCTCTCAATAAAATCCCAAATTTGATATCTATACGATCTCATCCATACATTCTTTGTGGTAGAAGTACTACACACTTTTTTAACCACTAGTTCAGAATCTCTGAAGACTTTCAACTATTTGATTAATATTCATTTAGAGAAATTGAGGCGTCTAATCAAACCTTCATATTTGGATTCATTATTAGTATAAGGGAACTGGAAGCAGAAGGATTTCAATGTCTCCTTACCCTCTGGAGATACTATGCATATCCCCACTCCTTGTCCAATCTTCCATCTTGCACCATCAAAGAATATGGTCCATACATTTGACTCAGGGCAATGTTCACCCTCAGGGAAATTTCTTTCCTTATCTTGAATGACCTTGGGAATAGGATGATCCTCATTAAAGATGATGTATATTCCTAGGCCTATGGTGCAGTAGTTACAAAAAGGATTGTTTTCAATGAAATGGCTCAGAAGGACTTGCTCCTTTTCATCCCGTTCGTTGGTAATCCCTTCTTCTTCTAACATTTTGACACAATACATCTCCTCTTTGCTAATAGCAATATGAGTGCACTCAAAACTCATTACATCATCCTCTGCTATATGTTCATAATGTAGGGGTTTCATCAACACTTTCAATTTTGAACCATATTTAGTTATAAGAATCAAATGAGACCAGTCCAAGGACATGTATCCACTAATTTTGGATGTCAAATCTTGAGATAGGCAAAGGTTTAAGATGGGGGGAATGCCAATTATAACCAACTCTTGGGGAATAGTGATGCTGGGGCAAGAATATAGGATCATGGGTAAGTCTCAGACAATCCCCAAGGCTTGTACCATTTTACCATCTAGTTGCATTTTCCTCTTTCCAACGGCTCATATTTGATTTAGAGGGCCTTAGAAATTTCTTTGGGAATAACAGTGGTACTAAATCCTGAGTCTATCATAGAGTTATGCAATAACTTATCCCCTACTAATAGTGTTAAAAAAAGGGCATAGGTTTTGGCTTACCAATTTGTCCTTTCTTTTGATCTTTGCTAGGGTTAATGAAAGCAGCAGGTGGCAAGTGTTGTCCTGGGTTGTTTACCTCCTTCCCTCTCTTTGGTCCCACAAGATCTTCAACTCAAGCCTTGTTTTCTCGGTCTTCTATGACCTCTTTTAGCAACAAATTTTGTTTGGGAATGCCAAGATGTCCCACAAAGATACATTGGTAGGGGCTTTCTTTAGTTTCTCCACCATGTTCATTGCTAGGGGTGTCAAAACTTTGAAATCCTTCAATTTATATTGAAAACTCTCTTGTGGATTCTGGGGAAAGATGCACTCAAAACATTATCTGATCCCTTTAAAAAGTCATGTGGGGCTTAGAAATTTGACATACAGGTTCCCCAGTGAATCTCATCTTTGATCGAGTGTTGTAATTTGACTAGATGTATGGTTTGAATGTGGAGGCATCCTTGGAAAAGACTGCATATTCCTCTTCCATCCAAGAGAAAAGCATGTCATCTTTCACAATATCGAACACTTGTTCTAGAGACATGCCTTACATTTGTGTAGTTAACATTGTGCCATCCACCCCTAGAGACGAATATGAGTAATTCCTGAGGTTTGATGAGATACCTTGGGCCTACTGCTCAGCTATCTTTGGTTGTAGATTGTTGCGAGGACAATTCTAGGGTGTGTGCGCGCTGTTACAAGAGAAACACCATGAGTTTGTATTATCCACACAATTATTTTACCTTGTCACTAGCTCCTTATTGTTGTTTGGAGGAACAACCTGTATGGGAGTGGGAACAACCATGAGCTAATTCAAAGGTTGCCCTTGGATCCCTCCCTAAGTTGTCCCTTGGTATTGATTTAGCTAGTGTAGGGGCTTTGTAGTATAATAATTTTGGAAAGGCGGTCTTGTTGGGGTGGCCTGCTGGTGCTTAATATTGATAATCTCATTGGAGAAGACACTAGTAGAATTTAGCAAATAAATGACTACATGACTAAAAATTTTAGTCAAGACAACTAAAAATGACTAAATTCTACTAATTTTTTGCAACATAGCTATAAATTACTATTACTCCTCTATAACAACTAAACATTAAGTTTATGCTTGGACAACAGTTATATATTGTAGCATCCTAAAATTGCACCCCTTTGCAATTTTGACTGCATTGGGTCCTTACCTTATCCTTTGTGCCCCTTGGCTTGCTTGGGACTTGATTATGCTCATGCCCCTTCCATATTTCTTTTGACATTTGGCATTCATCTGGCACTTGGTCCTTGCCCCAAAATAGGGTAGGATGAGGGTGTGGCACCATGGTCCTCCTCATTTTTGGGCCCCTTTAAATGCTTTTTCACATTTCAAATATGAGCAGGAATCCCCTCTTCGTGTTGGCTCATGTCGAAAAATTAATCAGTTTTCTCAATGGGCAAGTATATAAAGAGGATTTCCCCTCTCATTTGAATAAACTAACATTTCTATTAAGCATACATTGCACACATGAGATCAAACTATCAATAATTCAAGAGCAATTGAGCATTTTCAGTCTACTTTCAAGCCTTGCAACAACAATAAAGTCAAGGATCAAGTATTGAAGTGGAGATCTACATCCTATTTCATCAAACCCTAATTCCATGTGGAGGCAAGCAAAACTTGACAAGGAGGTGTCATTATTCAATTTTTAGTCATAATTCAACATCTCCGTCAAAAGGAGATCCTTTCCTTTTAGTCATTTCAATTATCTTCATTACAATTTCATGGTTAATTCCAAAATTGGGGTTTGACCCAAGATAAGCCCCTATTCTCAACCTACTTCCCTTTCTTTCTATGTGCAGGAAATAGGTACAGAGCTATACTTCTCATAATAAGCTTCATTAATAGAGATGAATCAACCCTTTTCAATGCACTTAAAGTTTGGAGGATGGTGGTGTCGCGTCCTGGTCTTGACTTTTTAGGATCTTTTTTGAGGGTAAGATCTGACTCAGCTTATATTGCACAATTCCAGGTGCCCAACTCGATCCCGTATTTGTAGCTCACTATTTTCTCAGTTTTAACTTCATTTTTTAGCACTTTACCCTAATTTAGCATTTCAACTTACAAAAGAGAGGAAAAACCCAACAACAATTAATCAATCCATTCAGTATTCAGTCCCCTTATCTGATTTGTGATTGAATCTAGTGGATTCCCTTCCCTCTTTTGAATGTAAAGGTTTTTCAAGCAAAATTGATTTGGTGATTTCTCCCCTCTATGTTGCAATTTTCCAAATCAAATTTTCCCTATCCATATTTTGGTGATCCCGACGTGTCGTATGTTACAAGTGTAGTTGCCATTGCACCAAAAGATCGACCTGTTAATGCTCGATAAAACCACTAGACTTATAGAATCCATAGGAGGTAGTTAAATCATGTCACAAACCCGAGCACTGCACTACACAACACAACAAGACCAATGGTGCACACCTTGCAAGAATCCCCCCCAGCGCAAGCGAGGGGTTTGAACCTGTGACCAAGCTCTAATACCACTTGTTACAAGTGCGATTGTCATTGCACAAAAAGATCAACCTGTTAATGCTCGATACAACCACTAGACTTATAGAATCCACAGGTGACGGTTAAGCCATGTCACAAACCCGAGCATTGCATTGCACAACACAAGGAGACCAAGGGTGCACACCTTGCAATATCCCATGCTTCTTATTTTTGTTTTTAGTTCTGAGTGAGTATGCAATTTATTATTCAAATTTTCATTTACAAGTTTGATTTCCTTGCAAATTTTAAAAATTTAGAGGTTAATTTCACTAAAACCCTAATTTTTAATTTCAAAATTGAGCTTATGAATTCCATAATTTGGGTTAATTATTTCAGATTTGAGTGTCTTTCAATTTCAAAATTCAAATTTTCACTTGCAAATCAAATTTCACATTTAAATTTTAAAATTAAGTGGTTAATTGCAAAAGCCCTAATTTTCAAAAAAAAACAAATAAAAAAATTGAGCTTATGGGTTGTTTAAATTTTGAATTTATCATTTGCAATCTTGGATCAAATTTCAAATCTCAAATTTAAATTTTAAAATTAAGTGGTTTGCTAAAAAAGCCTTAATTTATAAATTTAAATTAACCTTATGCATTTCCCAATTTTGGATTCATCATTTCAATTTCAAAATTTAAGATTAAGAGGTTCTTTTTACAAGGTCCTAATTTCAAATTTCCTTTTCAATTTAAATTTTAAAAATTAATAGGTTATTTTTAGTCCTAATTTTAAATTTGAAATTCTATCTCCTAGTGGGTAATTTTAATTTTAAATTAAGAGGTTATTTTAACAAAGCCCTAATTTTAAATTTCAATTTCCTAGGGGATCACATAATTTTTTACAATTGTTCTCTATCTTTTTAATCTATTTGCTTATTTAATTGAGTAATAATTTCTTCTAAAAATTTTCAATATTCAATTGCTTTGCAAATTTCAAACTTCAAATTTTAAACTCCCTTACCTTAGTGCATGAGTTTTACTACTACTAGTCCAACCTATAATATCCTCGTGAGAAGAAATTGTAGAATTAAGGCTTCCCAAGGTTTAATTACTGAGGAGATGGAGCTTAATTTAGATATCTTATTTCATGAGGATGTTGACGGTTCTAGCAATCCTACAAATGTCCCCTTTTATCCTCATTCTTTAGATAATTCTCATGATGTGGATGAATTACTAACTAGGGTTTCTATTGACCAATTGGAGAAGATTGACAATCAATTTGAAAATATTGAATAATGGACGAGTCAACAATACCCAGAAAGTGAGGCTCTCCCATTGATCAAAGGATTGAAAAGAATGGTTCAAAGTGATAAACTTGGTGTTGATAGCTTGCATGGCATTGCTCATATTGTTGATTCTAATATTATGCCTATGAAGAGTTGTGTTGAAGTCCTTGGTTATACACAACCTCCTAGTTAAATTAATCACTCCATTCCTTTGGCTATACCTATGGCTAGTGTTCCCACTTTTACCTCTAACATCATGGCTACGTCTACTTAGAATGCCATACCTACAAGTGTTAGTCAAGGGGGAAACTCCTCTAATCATAATCCCTTCATCCCTCCTCAAGCGAGTCTTCCATTTGTTACCCAATCTTCTCCCATACCTACCTATCATAGTGTTCCACCTCCTTATTCTCAACCCCCACCCTCCTATAACAACATCCCTCCTTATTCTCAACCCCTTCCTTCATTCAAAAATGTTATCCCTCCTTCTTAATCTAACATGTCCAACTTCAACCCTTCTACCGAAGCTACAATCAATAGTCTAGCCCAAACACCGTCTTCTTTACAACAACAAATCACTTCTATGAATCAATCTAAGTATAATGTGCCCACATTTGAGGTAGCGATCCCATTATCCAATGACATTGTTTGAGTTGTCACTCCTAAACATGTGGAAGTCCCTCAATTGGAGCTTTATAATGAAAAAGGTGATCCCTTGACTCATGTGAAAACATTTCAAACTTTGTGTAGTGAGTTTGCTCATGACCAAAGATTGTTGGCTAAATTGTTTACTAGAACATTAAGGGATAAATCTTTGCAATGATATTTTTCTTTGCCTCCTTACTCTATTACTTCTTTGCAACAATTGGCTAATGCTTTTATTCAACAATTTCACAATAATATCGGTCCTAAAATTACTTTGTCTAATTTGATGCATTGTAAACAAGGTGTTAAAGAAAAAGTGACTGATTTCATTGGTAGATATAAGAATTTGTATTCTCAAATTTCTTTTCATGTGCCTGATCAAGATATTCAAACAATTTTCATTTTTTCATTTGCAAAAAGATATTAGGGATAAACTTCTCTTTTCTGAGTTTACTTCCTTGATGTAGTTGTGCGCAGTACTTCATAATTATCAACTTACCGTGAGTTATTTAGAACAATCATCTTCCATGGCTCCAAGTGATAAAAGTGAAAGTTCTCAACAACCTTTTGCAAAGTTCAAACCGAATAAGGGATTGACCAAATTCAATGACAACAACAACACTCAAGTAGCAACCGCAACAACAAGTGTGCCACCTTTGTCCATATACTTTAGAAAATAATTTACTCCTCTTAATGAATCTTTGCATAGTATTATGTTGCAATTTTGTTACAAAGGAATTTGTTGAAACTTCCCCCTATTAAACTAGTTGACACAACTAAGCCTTTGCCAACTTCTTATGATGCGCCAATACCATCGTCAACCTGGTCATGACACTGAAAAGTGTTATTCCTTAAGGAGTAAGATTCAAGACTTGATTGATAACAATACCATATATGTGACTAGTATGAATGATATAGGAAACAAATCAATAGCTCCTCCTAATCAAAACCTTCAAATTTTCATCGATCCTTTACTTCCCCATTCCACTAATGTGATTGAGACTGATCATCTTGCCTTCTCTCCCGATGATGTTGGCCTTTAATCTAATAATGTGGTGAACCTTTTGACAAAAATGAAACTCCTAAGGACTTATGCATTACATTTTATCCTAGCGAGACTATTAAAGTGCTCGATGGCCCACTTTACATAACTATGAAAATCAAAGGCATACCTTCTCGAGGAGTGCTTATTGATCCAACTTGCATGGTTAATGTGATAACTGAAGAATTTCTTTATACTATGCAATTGCATCAAGTGACATATGATAAAACTGATGTGATAGTTAGAGTTTTTGATGGATTCTCTTGTCCGGCTATTGGTTCTATCACACTTCCTATTGATGTTGGTGTTAAATATTTAGATGTTGTCTTTGGTATTCTTCCTACATCTGAACAATTTCGTGTGAAGTTGGGACATTCTTGGATCTCTTCCATGAAAGTGATCGCTTCTACTGTTCATAAGTGTTTGAAATTTTCTCATGATGGTAAAATCGTAACTATTAATCATAGCATATATCAACCTATGGTGAGGCATGGAGATGTTTTTCTTTATTATTTTTGGTCCGAACAATTCCAACCTCTTCAACCTAGAAGTGATGCTCTCTTTAAATTATATCAAAAATGGAAAAATGATATGATTTTATCTTTGAGTAAATCTAGAAATCCAACACTTGGCCTTCCTCTTGATGATCATATACCTCTTCTTGAGGACAAGATTATTCTTCCTCCCAAAGAAATAAATAATCTTCTTCCCAAAGAGGAACCTATTTTTTCTCCTAAAGATAAGACTATCTTTCCTCCTAAGGAAAGAGATATTCTTTTTCCCAAGTAAGGACCCATTCATTCTCCTAAGGATGAGTTTATTCTTCCTCTCAAAGATAGAAATGTTCTTCCTCCTAAGCGTCAATCTATTCCTCCTAAGGGTAGACCCATTCCTCCTCCTCATGATGGACCCAATCTCCTTCCCACACCTTCCATTCCTCCTTTATATGGTGTGGTTCCACCTCCTACATCTTACAAAGGGAAGTGAATGGCCTCTCCTATTGTTCAACCTCAAAGACCTTCTCCTATGCATCCTTCCTTCAAAGAAGAAAATAAACCTATACCTGATTAACCTAAACCTTTAGAACCTTCCACTAAAAATAAATGAAACCTTTCTGCGAGAGAACACAGACAAAGACGTCGTACGAGAGTGCATGAAATTGATTCCCAAACCATTTATTCTCCAAATACACCCACTCTTGATATAATACCATTTTATCAACCTTCTCCTAACCCAAGATGTTCAACCTAATTCTCCAAGACGCAAAATGCTTAAGACAAATGATGGTTCAAGTTCTATTCCTATTAGAGCTCCTATTTTTGTTAATCTTGATGAAGAAATTGGTGAGAATTTTGTTAATGATGAAAATGTTGATCTTAATATTTATGATGATGAATATGAATATGTTGATGTTGACAATTATTTATCGAAGAAATTTTTAAAAACATTAATCCTAGCTCCTAGTAACAGACAAAGTGATCCTTCATTAGAGCATGGCCCTTGTTTGGAACTTGTGATAGGTACATTTACCATGCTTGATGTTTCTCCTCTTGTGTGATGTCCACATTCCTAAAACAATGATGAGAAAGATCGGGGGGTAGATGATGTGCTTGATTAGCTTCATTAGCACAATAGATTCTCTCTATCTTCTCTTGCTTGTTTGTGACGTTTTTCTATTTTTCTCTCCATTCTTCTATTTTTTGTCCCTAGTGTTGTCTACTTGAGGATGATCCAAAGTGTTGAGATTTCTTTTGGTCTCTCCCATGTTGACTCAAAAGACTCATGTTCCCTTCTTCCATGGTGGTTTCCTATCTTTGAGGGATGAGGACAATTCTATGCATATATAAACACATGATATACAATATTTATCATAAAAAGCATACTGACTCCAAAGTTAAGTGAAACCACCTTGTGTTTTGTTTTTGTGATCAAAATCCTTTGATTTATCATCTCTTGGAGGCTAAATTATTGTGACAACGTGCTTGTCTTTTTGGGTGTATTCTACCTTAAAGAAATTGCTCCCGATGAGATGTACACAATTGCTTTAACGTGGGGGCATACACTCTGCTCAATGATTCTCTCTTGCATATCTTGATATTTAAAGTTACTTAGCGAATCTTTTTCTTTGTAATTTTTGGTATTTTTCTTTTCATGACTCATAGTAAGAGAACCTTACTAGTTTGTAGTCATGGTTCTCTCTCTTTCTCTCTCTCTCTCTCTCTCTCATGATCTTCCCTTCTACCTTATCATTAAAGTTGTGAGATCCTAAAATCCACTGGGGGCTTGGTGTATCTTTCCTCCTTGATGACTTGGTGAAAGTTTTTTAATGAGAACCCTTTGTATTTTATTGAGTATGATTGGCTTTGATGCAGCCATAACCAGTGAAACCCTCGAAAGAGAATTGATCGACTTATGTAGCAAGAGTAACACAACAAAAGTAACATGAAAGCATAGTAAGATTACATAAACAAGTCATATTATTGCCTTATAAATTCCGGCAACCATCCGGTTATCTTCATATAATCATCAAAGAACATCCGATAGTTAACCAGTTACATACAAGCTTCAAGCCAGATACAATCCAACCGGGACTCAAAGAATCAATCGGATCACTCAATGAAAATCTCCATCCTTATTCTCAATTCTACTTACTTTTCCCGTATAAATGATTACATAATATCATATATATACCCACTAGAACATATCTGGGTCGGCCTCAAGATTACATTTACCAATGCAGGAAAATGAAACATGTATCTAGGTCGGCCCTAAGAATTAAAGAAATCTTTCTGGAAAATAACAACCAAGAGGTGCGGTTCAGTAGGAAGGTCAGCCAAATGCCAAAGAACATCGGACAAGACCCCAAATAGGTCCACATGCCAAGAATCACTTTGGTAATGAAGGAAAGCCAACCGGTAAGCACAAGAACTATCTCAGAACCCAAAAATAGTCAACCGAAGCGATAACTGATCAGAAAAAAACCCAAATGAACTGAAAATCTATAATTAAGGAAATGAACCAGCCCACAAACCAAAAATAATATCTTCCATGAAAAGAAAACAACTACCAGTACCAACCGGTAAGAACACATAAAACTGCACAATGAACGAAACAAGAACAAAACTGAAAGGAAATATTTTTGGTTGATGCAAGATTGCTCATCGACCGGGGATTCTCCTGCATCAGACTTCATACTCCCACTAAAGTGGGGGCTAAATTTAGTGTCCTAAAAGTGCACCCCTTTGCAATTTGGACCGCATTAGGTCCTTACCTCGACATTTGCGCTCGTTGGCCTACTTGGGACCTGATTATGCTCATGCCCCTTACATATTGCATCATTTTTGGCATTTGGCGTTCATGGAAATTGATCCTTGCCCTAAAATAAGGCAGGACTAGGGTGTAGTGTCCTGGTCCTTGATAGGACCATGGGACCACGCCATGATCCCCCCACTAGTATGTTTGGAGCAATTTTCCGATGACCATTTGTCACAATTCAAACAATTAAAAGTCAAAATTCTGACGTATTTGTTCCTCGCTATTTTTTCGTCGGTGATTCCGATGACGAGATTCATGTTGAAATTCAGACAATACCACGTCAGAAATTTCTATGCACCCATGATATTTTTTTTTGACGAGGAGACGTCAAAATTATGACCTTGTTGAATCCTTTATCGCCGTAACCTCTGCCGATGACCCTTTATATATCATTGTAACCTTTGTCGATGCATTTTTACTTTTGCAGTGTCCATCGAGATAAGTCTTACCGATAGCCTCATCAGCTATTGACAAGACAAGATTTCTCCATTTTTGCTAGCCGTAACCTTTGCCGATGACCCTTTAACGTCATAACCTTTGATGATGCATTTTACTTTTGGCAGTTTCCATCAGGATAAGGCTTACCGATAGCCTCATCGACTATTGGCAAGATGAAATTTCTCCATTGCCGCTAGTATGTGTTCTGCCGATGGACCATCTTCAAGGAGATGTCAAAATTTTGATGATTAAGACGACGAAAGAGGCTGCATCTTGTGACGTTTTTGTCATCGCAAGTAAGGCAACATCATTAGTTGTCTTGTGGTGTTCATCAAAATTCTGACCTTCCCCAACATTTTAAAAAAAAAATCTCGACTGCTTTTGTCTACACCGATGACCCTTTATCGCCGTAACCTTTGCTGATGCATTTTACTTTTTGCCGGTGTCCATCGGGATAAGTCATACCGATAGCCTCATCGGCTATCGACAAGACAATATTTCTCCATTGCCGCTAGTGTGTTCTGTCGATGGACTTAAATGATGTATGCTATTTTGATCACATGCTTTTACTTGTTGGTGTTACCATCAAGTTGAATTTTGACGATTACAAAGGATTAATATCAACAACATTAATATCAGTGAGCTTGCAAAGGATTAAGTGCAATAGGTACTTCATTATCAGGAAGATAATGATGAAATAGCTACAAGAATGCATGAGAAAACTTATCATAAGGAATCATAATAGTAAATGCCAAAAATGTCTTGCTACCAGTACATAAAGAATTCATAAATAGTCATACAGATAGTCATATTGTCATTTAAAAATACTATTAAAGGAGGATATTATAAAGATAGAGACCTAGAACTCAGCATGCAGTCATGGATAATAGTTAGGTATAATCCCATACCTTGTTTAAAGGGAAACATGTGATAGTGCACATGCCCAAGGAAAACTCTACAAAATAGTGAGCAACAATACTATCAAGAGCAATATTTCAGTCTTAGGCATACACAACTCAAGGAGATAATGATTAACAATGAAAGCACTTACAAAGATATATCTAGTCATAAAAGATAATCATCTGAGTTGGAGACATGAGAATATTGTAGAACACAAAGTAGACAATGCCATGATAAGGCGTACACTCCATTTCAAGGCCCCAAACTTAAGGGCAATACAAGGAGATTCCATCAATGCCAATTGTTGTCCATAAAAGCCTTGTCGCAAATCAAATCAAAGACAAAGTACAGTCATAAAGAGATAAAAAGATCGAGTCTATCAAAGAAAAAAAAGAATTCAAAGAAATTCAAAGATGTAATAGTCATAAGACATGCACAAAGGCTCAGTACAATGGTGATACAGTGTTGCAAACCAGTAATGAGGAGTGAAGAATAAGGATTGTGATAGAAATCAGGTTCTAAATACAGAGGTGCATGACAATAAGTTTGAGATTAGACAATGCAACATGGAGATATGATCACCTTCTATGAGAAATGAAAGTGCAGTCATGATAGTATTTTTTAGTAGGTTGGACTACCATAAACATGCACATGGAAATGACTAAAGGGTGAGAGTTTCAGTTAAGTGAACTACAAGTTAGAATGCAAGTTCTTAGTATCATTTATTAGTTCAAGCATTAGTTTTTAGAGAAAATGTGGATTTCTAAGTTCATCATCAGTTTGAGGCCTGAAAAGGTGGAGTTTTGAGGTCATTCCATGTATTGGATCAAAGTTGTAAGGCCATTGTGCCATTTTTTGTCATGTCTAGGCCAACTAGGTCTTGAATAGGTCAACACTAGTCAACGCCTCCAGAGGTAGCCAAAATTGATGTAATTCATGGTTTATGTCATATTTAGCATGTTTGAGGGGTCCTAGGTTGATAAGAGATCATTTGGTTGAAAATTGCAAAAGTTGTCAAAATTGCTCAAAAGCTGAAAATGAGCAACTTTGCAATTTTGGTGCAAAAAGTAGTATTTTGTTTCCTAGACAACCAACTAATTAGAAAGCTAGTTAAAATAGTTGGTGAGGAGCTATAATGACTATATAAATCCTCTTTGGGTCGAAGGTGTAAGTTGGTTTTTATTTAATTGTTTTTTTTTTTTGGTAACCCAGAGGTATGCCAGCGTCTCATCCCAGCGACCAACCCCGCCTTACCTTGGGCTTATGGGAGCCAAGTTGGGGTTAGGGGAGAGGCAAGATGAGGCAAGACTAGTCCTCTGGAGGTGGATGAGTCTGCCTGCAATCCCCAGCCGCCGGGATAACCTGGCAGGGAATCAAACCCGAGACCAATGGGGAGCAAACCCATGACCCAAGCCAATTCACCTACTACTGCTTTGTCTAATCCACAAAATGTTAATCCATTATTTATAGTATACTATTATTATTTCTAATATAATATTATTAGTATTTTTAATATACGAATGTGTATTCAATGCCAACCCATGCAGAAGGATAGTGCACATAGTCTGGTAGATGCGAGGGATGATGTTTCATGTGTTAATGCATTTAAAGCCTTTAATTCCGATGACCGATGTTAATGCATTTAAAGCCTTGGGATTTTTTGTGGCCATCACTTTTGTTTTCTTGCTCAAAGCTGCAAGTGTAGGGTGGTTTTGGTCAGTGCATAATGGAATCAAATTTCACATTCTTGACTGATAAGAAATTGGTGCATTTAAAGCCTTTAATTTTGTTGACCGATACTACTGCTTTGTCTAATCCACAAAATGTTAATCCATTATTTCTAGTATACTATTATTATTTCTAATAGACTATTATTATTATTTTTAATATATGAATGTGTATTCAATGCCAACCCATGCAGAAGGATAGTGCACATAGTCTGGTAGATGCAAGGGATGATGTTTCATGTGTTAATGCATTTAAAGCCTTTAATTCTGATGACCGATGTTAATGCATTTAAAGCCTTCGGCTTTTTTGTGGCCGTCACTTTTGTTTTCTTGCTCAAAGTTGCAAGTGTAGGGTGGTTTTGGTCAGTGCATAATGGAAGCGAATTTCACATTCTTGACTGATAAGAAATTGGTGCATTTAAAGCCTTTAATTTTGATGACCGATATTAATGCATTTAAAACCTTGGGCTTTTTTGCGGCCGTTACTTTTGTTTTATTTCTCAAAGCTGCAAGTGTAGGGTGGTTTTGGTCAGTGCATAATAGAAGTGAATTTCACATTCTTTACTAACAAGAATTGGTGCATTTAAAGCCTTTAATTCCTATGATCGATGTTAATGCATTTAAAGCCTTGGGATTTTTTGCGGCTGCCACTTTTGTTTTCTTGTTCAAAGTTGCAAGTGTAGGGTGGTTTTGGTTAGTGCATAATGGAAGCGAATTTCACATTCTTGACTGACAAGAAATTGGTGCCATTTTTGGGCAAGATAACATATAGGAGGATGAAAGGTCTTTTCCTTTTCAAAGACCATCATCTATATGAAGCAGTTAAAATGATGCTTGGGGAAGATTTTGTCCATGTGAGTCATCAATATTGGACTAACATGGAAGTGTACTCTTTGATTGCTTCTTGGGGGTTGCAATTTGAGGAAGATGTGGAGAAGGTGAAGAGGGCTCTAAGAACTTTGATTGATTCAGACTACCTATTGAATTTGGATGATATCTGTGAACGAGAAATTCTGGGTGTGGGTATTAGGACCTTTGCAGGCCAGGATGTACCAGGTGTGCCATTACCTTTTATCTGATGGCAGGAGGATGACTTGAAGTCTCATTGTAGGGACCTAGCTTGTCGAGGGTGGGAAGCATTCAAAAGCTTTGCTAATTTGATGAGAGTAGAGGAGATTCTACGGGCTTTGCACGAAGTGGCCAGAGCGGAGGTGGGTCAGGAGCTACGACCAAGGCAGAGGATGGCACAAGAAATGATGTCCCTCTCTGACTTCAACAATGATCCAGCATACAAGCCACTTATGGGCTAATTATTGTGCTTGGTTTGGATTGTAGATTTTTTGGTCTGGCTCCTGCTTTGATAAAATGTTTTTTCATGTCTTTAGTGTCTGGGACTTAGTTCCCAACTCTGTAGATTCGAGCTGGTGTCATGGACACTAATTTTTTATTGCTGGGTGTGTGGATATGGAGTTTTTTTTATATGCCATGGGGGTTTCTACATCTGGTCTAAATAGGCGGTTTTGTAGAAGTGTTTTTTGGGTGGTAGGGCTGACTGGTGGTTTTATGAAGCCACTTTTCTCTTGTTCAAATGTACTCATTTTCTTATTAAATAATATAAATACCAATTATTAATCCAAACAAAAAGCATATGTTATACTAGAAAAATTACTTGTCCTATAATAGAAAGCTAATTAATAACAATATTGTAACAAAGATGAGCTCAAAGATTTAAAAATTATGGTTAGGCTTTGGAAGGTTTCACAATTGGTTATTATGATTGATTTGTGGAATGTTTTGAATGCAATTTCTAAATGTGGGGAAAAATCACTTACAATCATTGTCCCTTGGTCGATTTTCCCTTTCTCAGTGCCCTCACCTCTTGCTCTAGCTTTCCTCCTGCCATATAGTTCCTAGACTTCCTCCTCGACTCAATGGCCTTGCAAAATTCATCCAGTGAAGTCTCACAACTCTCTAATCAGGGGATATATGTAGTGGTTCTTAGTGCAACTATTCAGTTAGGGTCTCGGTGTAGTATGCTATGTCGTGCTCCTGTGCGCGCGCGATAGAAATTTGAAATATATAGTTTATATATATGCTATGTCAAAATATAGTTTATATATAAAATATATATGCTATGTCAACATATAGTTTATTTTATTTTCTACAAAATATAATTTTTGTATGGTGGCTTGCTGAGCTTATATAGTAGGCTTTCTCTTTCTTTATAATTATTGATAATTGATATCCTATGATATGATTGAATATTATGTACAACCCTAGTGATTGTTAAAAAGGCTTATGATATGTGATGTTTAATCATGATGGATGCTTAGGAATCAATGATTGAAATACTTATCCTTGTGTATAATGAGTTTTCTTCTATCCTATGATTCATTGATTGTTGGTTTAAAACACTCATTACAACTAACATGGATATGAATTATGATGTGGGTGTGGGAAGGGATTGCTGAATATAAAGTAATGGTTTAGGAAAGTACTCCTTAATCTAAATGAGTCATTTTCTTGTCATGGAAAGTGTTATGAGACTTTAAAAATATATTCAATCTAGTTAATATTGACACATCTAAAGCATGCCAAAGGCACTTTGGAGAAATGCTATGACATAAAGAAGATTTTTTAGTTGATGTCAAGTCTTGATCCATGAGGGTAGTAAAACATAGATGCATTGGTATAAAAGGTTCCATTCCACTTGAGAAGAATGGTTTATTTGATCATTGTTGTTGAAGTTCATTAATGAAATACTTGAAGGATAAAACAATTAAATATGTATCAATTACAGAGTTTACTTATTACATGAACATGAGTGCTATATGTGGGGACAAATATGGCTCCCATGAGGGTTGGGCCCATCATGTAGTAACAAAAGGAAATGAAATCTATGAATTCCACTATAAAGTTACTATAAAGTTACTGAATTGATGGAGTGTTTCCATCAATTTTATACACGAAGTTCTATAAAGTAACTGAATTGATGGAGATCTTATAGTTACTCCAATTATTTTAAAGTTCTCTACAATACCTAGATTTATATTAACCCATAACAAAATACGCAACTAACAAATAAAATATGCAATTTGTAGCTGGCCTTGGACCTAGAAAAACTGCTTCCATACAAAGGGCTATTTTGAGGGCTGGAAGGGTTTACAGTCGCAGAGAATTGTTGACCCCTCTAGAAGCTATGAAGTGACTTGTCTTTATAAATGTTGCTGGTTTTTTAGGGGTTAGAGGGACCGGGCAAGAAGCTTTTGGGAACCATGTTATGGATCCATTGGATGATACTAGAATTCATCCAAAGTCATATGAATTGGCCAAGAAAATGGTTGAAGATGTATATTGTGAAGATGTAGGATAGGATATAGATGATATGGATGAGGAAACACAAGAAATGGCAGTTGAACATGTCAAAAAAAATCCCAATGTGTTAAAGGCCCTTGATATTGATGAATATGCTAGAAGTGTGGAACGACAGACATCCAATAAAAAGCAGGAAACTCTTGTTGACATGAAGATTGAATTGGTACATGGATTTAAGGATTGACGAACACCATATAAAGAGCCATCCTAGGATGTGTTGGCATTTTTGATGTTTATGTTGTGATTGTCATTGATGGACACACACTTGCTTTGAGATCACTTTTTGAATGTATGAATAATTCTCAACTGGTATTTGTTCCAAACTGGTATTATGTTGTAGTCTTTAGAATAGCGGTGTTTTGCAGAAAATGTTTATGGATCTCAAGCGGCTTGAAGACCTCAAGCGGTTCGAGGATCTCAAGTGGAACGGAGCAAAGGAACTAAAAGCGACAGTTATCATTTTACCAGTTTTCATTTTTGTCAACCAGTAATCTATTTAATAATTAAACTGATATTACTCTGAGTTACCAACCGGTAATCGGTAAAGTTGTATAAACTAGTAATACTTTGTGATGAGTTACCAATCGGTATATTTTTATGATGAGTTACCATCCACCGACACTTTGACGGTGATTTTGTGCCATGTTACCAAATGTGTCTAGATACACTGAACCTAGGAACTTACAATGTAATCCTATTGGACCGACATGAAATCAGATTCCTTTTTAAGGACATCATGTCTAGGGTTTTAGGGAGTGTCGGTGTTAGGGTTTTTGGTGTTGATGAGTTCTTGTAAGTGCGATCTTAATAGAGAAGATCAAGTTTGTGTGCTATAACAGACTGTGGATTTATTGAAGACTGAAGTAATGCTAAAATGCATTAACAATGAGCTATCATGGATCTAACCAAGCAGACTGTGCTATTTGCTAGATCATTCACTTGTTGATTACTCACATCTTTGACAAGTTAGAAACCCTTAAACGGATAGGCCCAGAAAAACCTTTGTAAATCCTCTAACAAGGTGATTCACATCTATGGATCTGAAATCCTCTCACAAGGTAGTTTTTAATCAGACTTATCTCCTAACAGAGATTGAGATTACCAATAGGATCTGTTCCAGTAAAGAGCATTGTATGACCTTAACCGGTCTGGTTACTATTCTACAGATAGTTACTTGTGAGTTTCATCTCACGTGGTTTTTCTCATTTGGGTTTCCATGTCAAAATATCTTGTGTTATGGTGATTGTGCTTCTGTGGGTGAATGCCTTACTTGCTATTTGGTTTGCATTTGTGTTAACCAGTTTGTTAGTTAAGCTATTATACTGGTTCACTGCTAGACTGTTAAAGTGTTTGAGTTTAGTAATTATTTGTATACTAATTCACCCCCCCTCTTAGTATTCATCAAGATGATGAATATTATCTACTAGCTGGAGAAAATGAAGAGACCCTTTCAGTGGGGAAAATTGTACAAGCAACTGCCTGTAGAATCCTAAATAATCGTAGAAAAGCTGCTTCCATACAAAGGGCTATTTTGAGGGTTGGAAGGGTTTACAGTCATAGAGAATTGTTGACCCCTCTAGAAGCTATGAAGCGATTTGTCTTTATAACTGGCAGCCATAGAATGAAGAGGTTAAGGAGGTTGAGGATCCATATTTTGCAAAAGCGGGTACCCTAGTAGGGGCAACTCCAAATCACCTGAATTTTCCGTCCCTACAGAGGGAGGGGACGACTGGGGAAGAAGCTACAGAGGCCACCCACCTATATGCCCTGGCTCCCCACTTATTTGCCCTCTGCTCGAGCTCCCCCCTTCTTACTGTTCCTGTTCTTGCTATAGGAATATAAATGATCTAAATAGTTCACCATCTGGGCAAGGGATATGCCCATCTGTTCTTGCTATAGGAATACAGACATAATACAATATCATGCCCCTACTATTATAAAGGGAGGCATTAGGAACCTCTTTTATGGAATTTTTTGGGACAAATGCAAAAACCAAAAGTAAACTTAAAAGATTTAGCCAACCCGAAAAGCAAAGGCCATAGAATTGTAGGGCCATTTCATTCAAATTAAATTCCAATTCATTCAAACTAAAATTAAATTCTGATTCATTCAAACTATAAGCAAACGCCCTACTATTCTATGGGGCCATTTACCAGGAATTAAAGCTAGTTACAACTAGAAATAAAGTGAACAAGAGAATGAAAGGAAAGCAAAGGAACTTGCAGAAAAATCATGATGACAAGAACGAAAGGACCAACCTCTTGCACAGTTGCTACTGAGCATCTATCTGTAGCAATTATGCCCACTTCCTCCTAATTTTTGTACCCCGAGCCCGCGTATAATGATGGCTGGTAATTACTTTTTTTTAAAAAAATACCTCCTGTTTGTCAGAATTTCGACGTCAAATATGAAATCTGAACTATTAGCAAGTCAACCCGATAGTAACACACAACTAGAAGCATGTGATCGAGATAGAATACACTAGTGAGGTCCATTGACAGAACGCACACTAGCGGCAATGGAGAAATCTTGTATTGTTGATAGTCGATGATGGTATCGGTAAGACTTATCCCACTAGACACTGTCAAAAGTAAAACGCGTCGGCAAAGGTTACAATGATAAAGGGTCAAAGCTTATGCTGAGGAGACATAACGTATCAAGAGAATCTACGCTGAGGGAAAAAGACATCGGGGAAATTATGCCCATCACCTGAACACATTTTAAGCTATCCCGATGCCTGATGAGACTAGCGGGATAACTCACACCGATGAATAGGAAGAGAGGTCATCGACTAATGTTATCCCGATGAGTAAGAAGAAATCAAGAGGTTGTGAAAATCATCAGACCAACATATACCAATGGAATTCCAACATCAAATATTAAATTTGAACTATCGGTAAAAGTCAACTCAATGGTAACACACAAGTAGAAGCATGTGATCAGGATGGAATACACCAATGAAGTCCATCGACAGAATGCACACTAGCAGCAATGGAGAAATCTTGTATCGCCGATAGCCGATGATGCTATCGGTAAGACTTATCCCACTAGACATTGGAAAAAGTAAAATGCATCAGCAAAGGTTACGACGATAAAGGGTCAAAGATTATGCTAAGGAAACATAATGTATCAGGAGGAGCTACGCCGAGGGAAAAGACATCAGGGAAATTACGCCCGTCACTTGAACACATTTTAAGTGATCCTGATGCCCGATGAGACTAGTGGGATAAATCACACCGATCAGTAGGAAGAGAGGTCATCGACTTATGTTATCCTAATGAGTAAGAAGAAATCAAGAGGCTGTGAAAATCATTAGACCAACATATGCCGATCAACAAGTAAAATATGTGTTCGTCGGGATGCCGACGTGAAATTTCAACACGTCCAAATTCTGATGAACACAAGGTATACTTTAAAAAAAATAAAAAAATCTAAGAAAGCAAAATAAATCCCATAGCTGGTCAGAAATATTCATTGGTTTTTTGTCTGAATTCCGACGTGAAATTTTAACACGTCGGAATTTCGACGAACACAAGATAATTTTTGAAAAAAAACAAATTAATCTGACAAAACAAAAGAAACCCCATATCTTGTTGGAAATTCTCGTCAGAAAACCTCTCCAAATGTACTAGTGCCCTCATTTTTGGGCCCCTTTAAACCCTTTTTCACATTTCAAATATGAGCGTGAATCCCCTCTCTATGTTGCCCCATGTCGGAAAATTAATCACTTTTCTCAATGAGCAAGTATATAAAGAGGATTTCCCCTCTCATTTGAACAATCTAACATATCTATCAAGCATACATTGCACACATGAAGTCAAGCAATTGAGCATTCAAGAGTAATTGAACATTTTTCAGTCTTCCTTCAAGCGTTGGATCAACAATAAAGTCAAGGATCAAGCATTGAAGTGGATATGTACTTCCCATTTCATGAAACCCTAATTTCATGTGGAGGCAAGCAAAACTTCATAAGGAGGTATCATTATTCAATTTTCATTCATAATTCAGGGTCTCCCTCAAAAGGAGATCCTTTCCTTTCAATCATTTCAATTAGCTTTATTTCAATTTCATGGTTAATTCCAAAACTCGGGTTTGACCTAAGGCAAGCCCCTATTCCAAACCTATTTCCCTTTCTTTCTATGTGCAAGAAAGCTATACTTCTCAGAATAAGCTTCATTCATAGAGATGAATCAACCCTTTTTGACACGTGGAAAGTTCAAAGAACCATGGTGCTGCATCGTGGTCCTAACTTTTTAGGAGATTTTTTGAGGGTCAGATTCGACTCAACTTATACTGCCCAATTCCAGGTACCCAACTTGATCCTATATCCGCAGCTCATTGTTTTCTCAGTTTTACCTTCATTTTTCAACACTTTACTCTAATTCAACATTTCAACTTATAAAAGAGAGGAAACCCCAACAACAATTAATCAAATCTAGTGGATTCCCTTCCCTATTTTGACTGTAAAGGGGTTTTCAAGAAAAAATGATTTGGTGATTTCTTCCTTCTATGTTGAAAATTGCCAAATCACACACACACACACACACACACACACACACACACACACACACACACACACACACACACACACACACACACACACACACACACACACACACAATGAGTAGATGGAGGATTATAGGTCGATATCATTATGCAATTCATTATATAAAATTATTTTAAAGATTATGACTAATAGATTGAAATGTTGCATCAACAAGTTGATTGCGGAGGAATATAATGGTTTTATTCATGGGAGGGAAATATTAGATAGTATCATTACGACATCAGAAACATTCCACTCTATCAAAAATGAGAAATGGAAAGGAATAATTGTTAAGATTGATGTAAGTAAAGCTTATGATCGAGTGAATTGGGAGTTTTTGTTGTAGGTCTTGAACAGGTTTGGCTTTGATGATGGGCGGGTGACTAACATCATGGAGTGCATAAGGACTCCGAGTTTTTATCTGATGATAAATGGATCAATGAATGGTTTCTTTGAAGTAGCTAATGGACTCAGGAAAGGCGAATCGATTTATTTGTTTCTATTTTTATTGATGGCAGAGGCTCTTAGTAGAAGAATAAGGTTGAGGAGGATGTAGGGGGAATGGAGTGGCATATCTTTTTTAAATAACATGAACCTAATTACACATGTGCAATTTGTAGATGAAACAGTGTTGTTTGAAGAGGTGAACAATATCATCAATGACACATTAGAGGAATATTCAGCAACATCGGGGCAAGTGATGAATAAGGCTAAATCTGATATTTTTATCATTAACACAAATAAATATATTAAAAAATGCATAACTAGGATTCTTGGCTTTAAAGTTCCTATATTTTCCACAAAGTATTTAAGTGCCTCATTGTTCCTGGGATGTGGGAGGACCACACATTGGGAGGAAACTATTAATAAATGTCAAGAAAAGGCTATGGCATGGAAAAATAGATGGCTATCACAAGCGGGAAAAATCACCATGATTAAAGCAGTTCTATCTGTGGTACTTATCTATGTGATGTCATGCTTTCAACTCACAAAAAAAAGGTATTTTGGTATTGGAAGAATATTTAAAATGATTCTTATGGGAAGGAGCTAAGGAAGAAAGAAGGATCCCATTAATTAAATGACTTGTTTGACAAAAGAGGACGGAGGTGCTGGTCTAAAAAAAATGGATTTGTAGAATTTAGTCTTGGGGGCTAAATTGGTTTGTAAATTGTATAGATGCCCAGATAAGTTGTGGTGTAGGATTATGAGGAGGAAAGATCTTGATTCAAATATGCTGAAATGAATTTTTACTATGGCTAATACTAGGGGAGGATCGGATGTATGGAAATTCATACAGTAAAGCAGGAGAATCATTACTGAGCACTTAACCTGAAAAGTTTGAAATGGGAGGAAAGCAAAATTTTGGAGAGATTTGTGGAATGGAGAATTGGTAATTGAAATCGTTATATAAAACAATGATTGGATCGGGAGAATGGAGACTAGATTCGACATATTTCATACTGATTATGTAATATTTTCATAGGATGGAGTATCCTTTTCTGGATGGAAATAGCTTGATTTGTTTGACTTGAGAGAAGAGGAGACCCACAAGATGGAGTATATTTTTACAAATAGGAGAATGGTTTTATCTAGGGATAGCGATGAAATTATTTGGTGTGCTACAAAGAATGGGGAATATAAGGTTAATCTTAGATATACTATTCAGAGAAAGAGGTGTGACATCCAATGGCCTTTTATACTCTATTGGCATAAGGTGGTTCTTCCTTGGGAGGGAGATTTTTTTATGGGTGGCATTACATGGGTGTATCCTCACAAGTGATAGATTGAAACTATTGGCATTGAAGGGTCAAGCAATTGTTCTTTGTGTAAAGAAAATGAGGAAACTGCCAATCATTTTCTCCTACAATGTTAGTATACTTATCGATGCCAGGATTGGTTGATAGATAGCTTGGGTTTCTCTACTACTTGGAATGATAAATTGTATGAATTATTGTATGGATGGTCGAACAGTAATGTATCCTTTGTATGGGGAGATGTATGGATGACTGGTCCAGCTATGATCGTGTGGCAGCTATGGAAAGAGAGGAATTGTAGTGTATTATGTGAACATGAGATGTCCATTGAGTTACTCTTAAAACATATATACTGGTCTATACTATTGGGAAAATGGTGTCTCAACCTTACATTTACATGAGGCTACTATTTATAGTAAGTTTTCATTTAAGCACGAAATAGTGCAAAATTCTCCAAGCTTCTGGTTGGCTAGATAAGCATTCTGGTAAAGTTATGTTGCAAGATCACAACTAGTTTTGAAGATATTAATTTTCCATTTTGGAGGGGTTCAATGAAAGGTTTAAATTTTATTTTGAGGACTTTAGAGGCTCTAAAATGTCTTGAAAAGTGGGCATAAATGGTGTAGTGGTTTATGAGGCAATATAACACTTCACAAGATTTTCAACACTTCAAACGGTTCGTCAATAGGACACACGGTTCTCAAGTTATGGCCTCTAGAAGTTTGTACTCTTGAATAGGAAATATGAAATACATCTGACACATAAATGAGCTATAAAAGGGAGGGACACATGTCATAGGGCATCTAGAAGGGATATAAGTTCAGCTACACCTTATGGGGTGGTTTTAGCCCATGGTTTTGTAATACCGTTTGATAGTTTGTTGTATTGTATCTCCTATATATGAGGTGCGTGAAATAGAGGTTGTGTGTAAGAGTCTTATGGCTATTGAGTTACCTTTGAATCTTTGATTAGTGTTACTCCTGCAAAGAGCTTTCCCTACAAGTATATTGTAATTTGTTTTGATTGCTGAATAATATATTGGGCAGCTTTTGGAGTGTGGTGTTTTTCTCCCGAAATAATTTTCCCTGCGTAAATCACCGTGTTATGGTTTGAATGTTATTATATCTATTTCTATTTTCTGTAACTATTGTAAAGATCTGTAAAAGTTTTTGCATTACCCTCCTCTCAAAATTAGTGTAGGAAGTTGTTTCACTACTTAAATTCCTTACAAGTGGTATCAGAGCTTGATCAATTTTGGTTTAAGTTGTGGGTTGTTGGGTTTTTTGAACTAATCCAGATTTGAGTGGGAGCTTGTGCACAAGACACTTTTTGATCTTGTTGCAAGAATTTTTAGATGGCAATTTCGTCAGGGAAAATAGAGGTGGATAAATTTAATGGAATAAATTTTGAGATGTGGAAGCTAAAGATGGAAGATCTGCTAATAGATCGAGATCCATGGGATGCTGTTGATGTGAATGTCCAAAGGCCCTCAGATCCTACTATGATAACTCAATATGATGTTATGGACCAAAAAGCCAAGGGTCTAATTAGACTGTGCCTGGTAGACTTTGTTCTGATCAATGTCCATGAAGAAAACACTACAAAGAAACTATGGGATAAGCTTGGTGAAATGTATCAAGCAAAATATTTATTAAATTAGATTTTCTTGAGGAAGAAATTATATTCCTTGAAGATAGAAGAGGGTGGATGAGTTGTAGACCACCTGAAAGCATTCAATATGTTTGTGGCTCAATTAGTATCTATTGGTGTTAAGATGAACGAAGAGGAGAAATGCCAGATCTTGCTTTCTTCTTTGCCTGATTCATGGGATTCTCTTGTTATGGCTATCAGTAGTACTTCTATTGTTTTGAAGTCTGAAGATGTGGTGGGTGCCCTACTTGGTGAAGAGATGTGAAGGAAGGTATCCCATAGTTTGAAGGAATCCCTAACTATTTGTGGAAGACCTAAGGAGAAAGGAAAGAAGAATGAGAAGCATGATAAGTCCAAATCAAAAGGGAGATCAAAATCTCCTAGAAAGTCCAAAGTTATTTGCTGAAATTGTGGTAAACTAGGTCACATCCGTAAGGACTACAAAGAAGAAAAGAAGAAGAAGAAGAAGAAGATTGATTCTAATTCTGAGTCTGAGAAGGAAGATGGTGATGCATTCATTGCAACTTTGGTGAATCATGCAAGTAATGATTCCTGGTTAATTGACTCAGGTGCATCTTTTAATATAATTGCCAATAACGATTGGTTTTTCGAATATGAAGAATTTAATGGAGGTAAGGTGTACTTAGGTGATGATTCACGTTTAGAAATTGTTGGTCAAGGTAAAGTTAGAATCAGGTTTTCTGATGGTAGAATAAAAAGGATTAAAGGTGTCCTGCATATCCCTGGTTTAAAACGAAATCTGTTATTTGTGAGAAAACTAATAGATGCGGGTGTGCAAGTAGTCTTTTCTGAAGAAAGATGTAAGATGATTAAGGGTGCTATGGTAATTGCTAGATGTGTTAGGTTCGACACTTTGTACAAGCTAGATGCATACACTGTTGAGTATAATAATACTTCTATAAAAAGTAAATGTGTGGAAGATTTGAGGGTTTCACCTTTAGTAGATGGAAATGGCTTTTGGGTACCTAAGGGTGCTCTTTCTTTTGAAGCAAAGTTACCTACAAAGAAGACTATGTTATAGCACCAGAGGCTTGGCCACATTGGAGAAAAGGGTCTAATGACCTTGAAAAATTAAAAACTTTGTTGAAGGTTTGAATGATTGTAATCTTGACTTTGATTTCTGTGAGCATTGCATTTATGGAAAACAAAACCGCGTTTAGTTTTACTCAAGTTCTAATAAAACTTGTGGTGTTTTGGATCTTATTCATTATGATGTGTTTGATCTTGTAGATGTTCCTTTGATTGGAAAATCCACATATTATGTTTCATTTATTGATGATTTTAGTAGAAGGATATGGGTATATTTTCTAAAGAGTAAATTTGAAGTTTTTAGTCGATTTAAAGAATTTAAAGAAATGGTTGAGTTGCAGACTGGAAAGAAACTTAAAAGTTTGAGGACTGATAATGGCGATGAATTTTTCTCTAATGATTTTGATAGATTCTGTAAAGACTATGGCATATTTAATAGATAGAAGACAACTCTATATTCTCCACAACAGAATGGAGTTGCAAAAAGAATGAACATGACACTGATGGTGAAGGCTAGGAGTATGTTGAGTGGTGCTGGTCTAGAACAAAAGTTTTGGGCTGAAGCTGTTGCCATTGCTACTGCTTGCTACCTGATTAATAGGTCCCCTACTTCAACTCTTGTTGATAAAATGCCTATGGAAGCATGGTCGGGTCACAAGCCTTCATTGAGACATCTTAGAGTTTTTGGTTGTGAGACATATGCACATGTGCTAAAGGAGAAGCGAACAAAGTTGGAGAACAAGGCTGTGAAATGTATCTTCATCGAGTACAGTTATGTTGTGAAAGGATACAAGATTTGGTACCCTATTGCACAAAAGGTAATTCATAGTAGAAGTGTTGTTTTTAGAGAAATTAAGTCTCCTTATGTTATGTTGCAGCCATAATAGACTAAAAAGGAAGATGTGATTCAATTTCCTTCTACACTTGAAAGAGCTGAATCGAGACCCCTAGATAGGCAAGAAGTTGAAGAGAGCTCATCTAGCTCCAAATCTTTAGAAAAGGAGGAAGAACCTCCAACTCAACTTGTTCGAAGGTCTACAAGACAAAGACAACTACCTAAAAGGTATTCACTTGATGATTGAAGATGTATTTTTTCTTTGAATACTAATGTGGATGAACCAAAATCTCTAGAAGAGGTATTAAGTATGAATGATGCAAAATCTTGGAAGATTGCTATGGAAGAAGAAATGACAACTTTGAAAAAGAATGATACATGGGATCTTGAACCATTTCCTAAAAGATGGAAGCCTGTTGGTTGCAAATGGGTGTTCAAGAAAAATATTGGTTCAGATGGAAGCATTGAGAAGTATAAAGCGAGGTTGGTTGTAAAAGGCTACTCTCAGGTTGAGGGTATTGATTATGGTGAGATATTTTCTCCTGTTGCTAAAAATGACATCCATTAGATTTTTGCTTTCTATTGCTACTGCTTATGATTTAGAAATTGAGCAAATGGACGTGAAAACTGCTTTCCTTCATGGTGATTTGGAGGAGGATATTTATATGACACAGCTAGAGCACTATGTGGTGAAAGGTAAAAGTAATTTGGTCTTTAAATTAAAGAAATCCCTGTATGGCCTCAAACAGAGTCCTAGGATGTGGTACCAGAATTTTGATACATATGTGTTGAGTTTGGGATTTGAGTGTTCTAAATCAAATCACTAGCTTTTTTATAAATCTGATGGTGATCATTTCCTATACATTGCATTGTATGTTGATGATATGTTATTCATTGGTAAAGGGAAATGTACGATTTCAAAATTAGTCTCAGTTCGCTGCTAAATTTGAAATGAAAGATCTTGGTGCAGTGAAACACATTCTTGGGATGGAAATTAGAAGAGATAAAGTGAACATAAAGCTATGGCTAGGCCAGAGTAAGTATGTGAATTCAATGTTATAGAGGTTTAACATGTAGGATTGTAGACCATTGTGTGTTTCTTTTACAGTTGGAATGAAATTATCTTCTCTAGATCGTCCTACATCCCCATCAGAGATGGAAGACATGAGAAAAGTGCCTCACCAAAGTGCAGTTGGAAGTTTGATTTATGCTATGGTCTGTACTAGACCAGACATTGCCCAAGAAGTGGGAGTTTTGTCCAGATATATGTCTAATGCTAGTAGAGTTGACTAGGATGCAGTCAAAAGAGTCTCCAAATATTTGAAGGGTACCTCAGAGTATTCTTTGTGTTATCATGGTAATTTGGTTGGAGATGAGTTTTCCCTTGATATTCATGGTTATGTCAATTCACATTGGGTAGGTGATATTGATAGCAAAAGATCCACCAATGCTTATGTGTTTACTTTATTTGGTGGTGCAATTAGTTGGATGAGTAAGTGACAGGCTGTAGTTGCTTTGTCCACTACCGAAGCAAAGTATATGGCAGCTACTCATGCTTGTAAAGAGGTCATTTGTCTTAAGAGACTATGTTCAGACATTGGAATAAAACAAGGAGCCGTGACAGTTTATTGTGACAGTCAGAGTGCAATCTGCCTAGCTAAGAACCCGACATTTCATGCCCGAACCAAGAATATTGATGTTTAGTATCATTTTGTTAGAGATATGGTCGAAGATGATAGGGTGAAGCTGGTTAAGGTAGAAACTTTGATGAATGTTGCAGATTCTTTAACTAAGGCTATGAGCACAAAGAAGTTCAGATGGTGCTCAGAGTCTATGGGCCTCATGGGCCCTAGAAATTAATTCATTGTGTTGATACTCCCTTTGCTCTTGCAAGGTGTTTGACAAGTGGGAGATCTGTTGGGAAAATGGTGTCTCAACCTTGCATTTACATGAGGTTACTATTAATAGTAAGTTTTCATTTGAGCATGAAATCGTGCAAAATTCTCCCCGAAGCTTCTAGTTGGCTAGATAAGCATTCTGGTTAAGTTACGTTGCAAGATTATAGCTAGTTTTGAATATATTAAATTTTTCATTTTGGAGGTGTCTAATAAAAGGTTTAAATTTGATTTTGAGGACTTTAGAGGCCCCAAAATGACTTGAAAAGTGGGCGTAAATGGAATAGGCAATACAAAACTTTGTGAGCTTTCCAGTGCTTCAAACGGTTCGTCAATAGGACACACAGTTCTCAAGTTATGGCCTCTAGAAGTTTGTACTCCTAAATAGGAAATATAAAATACATTAGACACATAAATAAGCTATAAAAGGGAGGGACACATGTCATAGGGCATCTAGAAGGGATATAAGGTCAGCTACACCTTATTGGGTGGTTTTAGCCCATGATTTTGTAATACCGTTTGACGGTTTCTTGTATTGTATCTCCTATATATGAGGTGCATGTGATAGAGGTTGTGTGTCAGAGTCTGATGGCTATTGATTTACCTCTGAATCTTTGATTAGTGGTACTCCTACAAAGAGCTTACTCTGCAAGTATATTGTAATCTGTTTTGATTGCTGAATAATATATTGGGCGGCTTTTGGAGTGTGGGGTTTTTCTCCCAAAAGGGTTTCCCCATGTAAATCACTGTGTTATGGTTTGAATATTATTATATCTATTTCTATTTTCTGTAACTATTGTAAAGATCTATTAAAGTTTTTGTATTATCCTCCTCTCAAGATTAGTGTAGGAAGTTGTTCCACTACTTAACTTCCTTACATATATGTGAAATGGTGAAAGGTAAGTTGAATTCCAAGAAGATCATGTGCTATCCTCGTGGGACAAAAGATTATAGGGTATTTGGCCACAACATGAAAATGCTTCATGAACAATAAAAACTACAAACAAAAATAGAATTGTGGCAAGATGGAAAAGGCTAGAAGTAGGGCGATGCAAGCTTAACTTTGGTGGGGCTGCTAGAGGCAACCAAGGGGAGGCTGGGTATGATTGTTTAATCTGTGACTAGAATGAGAGTTTGGTGATGATGGCTAATGGCTTTATAGGGATGGCCTCCAATAATGAAGTTGAATTAATGACCCTAGAGAGAGGATTAATATTATGCATACATGCAAAAATTTCTCATCTGGACATAGAAGTGGATTCAAAGTTAATTATAAATGTTGTTTCAAAACACCAATTGTTAAACTAGAAACTGACTAGATGACTGTCATTGATCAGAGAAAGGTTAAAGCACTTTTTAGATTTTTCCATTGCTCATGTATTTCATGAAGCAAACAAGAAGGAAAATTTCTTAGCTTATAATGAGATTGAAACGAAAATGGAGGATGTGGTGATTGATTCAAAAGAGGCTTCCACGGTTCTTCAAAACGATTTTCCAGAGTACTTTGCACAAAGTATGTAGTTTTGACGAGTTAGTGTGGGGTAGCCATTTTAGTGGAGATAAGAAGGATCCATCTAGATAGGCAGTTTGGCAGAAATGGATATTTGTGGAAGAATCAGACTAAGTGTAGAGAGATAAGGACAATGAAAATGAGTTCTAGAATCTAGCAAGGTCAATTTTCTCTTTGAGAGTAATCTGAATAAATCATTTCCAAGATTTGTTTTCTGAATCAATCTGGGAAGATCACATGGTCCTCAAACCTTTTCGAGAACATTCTTTGGATAGTTCGGTTATAAATAACATTGATTTTAGCAATATCTCACACATAGATATCGATATGGCAGGGATAAAAATATTTGAGATTTATTGTCGTTGTTTGCAAGAGAGTACTAAAGAACAAATTTGGAGGTTGTTTGTGATTGAGGAGGATTATGTCCTCTCATCCATTCAAAAGGTGATTGGGCCTGATGCATCTTTAGGTGGGTACATCCACGACGAGACTCTCCTAGAGATATTTTTCCATAACATCATTCAAGCTTTAGGGTTTAGAGCAACTAGGTATGCTAATAAGTTGGTGAAGCCAGATTTCAGATACACCATCATCTACGAGTCAGTTAAGATTAAGGCCAATCCAAAGAATGGGTTCATTACAAGAGTGTTTGATGCAAAGGCTGTGGCAAAAAAGAAGATAATGGAAGAGGCACTAAAGCTGTTCTATGAAGATTTGGAGAAATACAACACTACTATTTTTGGCAACTATTTAATTCTTTATGGTGATCTTTTGTCTCCCTCCTAGATATAAAGGGTCAATATTTTGGCAGAAGGAATTTTTACCCTTCGACATTGGATGCACTAAATTTGAGTTAAACTAATAAAGGGATCGACCCCCTTTGGTAGAAACTTAAAATCCATTAGATTGCTTTGATTTCCAATATTAGATCTTAGGGCTTCATTGAGAAACCCCAACTTCTATTATGATGGAAAAAAAGGGAATTCTAACCTATTTTCTCATTTAAACAATTTCTCTAGTTTTTCTTGTTAGAATAACTGGTGGACAACTGAGAGGGGGGGGGGGGGTGGTGAATTGGTTGTCAATAGATTATATTAATCAAACCACTTTATAACCTTTAACTTGAGCACATAAACATTGAATACCGAAATAGCATAAACAAATACCGGTAAGCAATAAAACTTAGGAATGAAACCGAGAATTAACACAATGCAACCATACCACATAACACCATGATTTCTACGTGGGAAACCTGGTAAAGGGAAAAACCACGGTGGGAAGCCTAGCCACAATCAGATAATACTTCTGTAGAAAGTATGTGATACAATAAGGGGCCTGTACATGCAAGAAGGAACACTTCCTAGAGCGTATTGCTCATTACAAATGAGTCTCACTGACTACAGAGAGGTTATAACCACCTCAATATAATTGGACAACAATCTAGAAGAATGAACTGCCAGCGATAGCATCTACCATGCCTAATACAATCCCGATTAAGCTCAATATTAAGGCCTTTGACCTCTTACATAAATCCAATTCGATCACCTATGATCGACCAAATTTCCTTCACATATGATTTTTCATTCCATGACCATGACCATGATCTACAATGAGATTTTACGTCAATTTATACAAATCCTAAGGCCTAAACCAGTTAGGTCGGCCACCTAAAAGATATTACAATAATATTATTACATACATCCATATTATAATGATATGCTTTGTCGACTTTAGACCAAAACAACATTAACCAATCCATAAATAATCCTGGTAACATGTAGAGAACATGTTACATGATACCGGTCCATAACCTAGATAGATATCAGGCCAAATTTGGGTCCACCATGCCATAGCGATGTCTCCAATTAGTCGAGGAATGATCAAGGATCACCTTCTGCATCCTGAATTCCATCTAGAAGCCGCACCAACACCACTTATCATCCTGTCAAAGATTCTTAGTAAAAGCTCTACTGGTAAAACCTTAAACCCTTATCGGTGTAGGCTTAATAGAGTCTATGATAACATCCGATCATCAAGTCAATACTAACTGACAAAAAAATACTACAAAAACATCAAACCAAACATATTTCATTGATCGAAACATGTCGATAGTATCCAACTGATAGTCCCTTCTGTTAGTAACACTAGTTCTTCTACCGGTAACCAAAATATGTCTGTCGGTAACCAATCATAACAGCTAGTGTTGACATCAATGACAAAACATCAATGAAACACATAATAAATTCCTTCATATTTCTAACAATATCCCCCTTTGGCATTGATGGCAACACTAGATGTGAAAAAGAAAACATCTAAGTGCCAATAAATGCCAAACATTTCTCATAGAAGATATAACAATGAAAAACTGAAAAAATCCTAGCAACTCCCCCTAAGGAGTGTAGTCCAATCTGAAACTGATCTGAATCTCTCTCCCATATGACATATTAAGACATTATTTTTCACATATAACTCTCCCCCTTTGACATCAATGCCATAGATATGACATAGATATCAAAATCCTGTGAATCTCAAAGATGACTACTCCCCCTGAGTAGTAGCACCACTACATCAATCCAGAGAAAAGGATAAAGCTGATGATACATACCATATTGATGCTTTGCTCCACCAGCTAAGTTTTTGCCAAGGGGTAGATACCCCTAACCTATGTCTCAAATATTCAAATGATTCCTTAGACAATAGTTTAGTTAGCATATCTGCAATCTGCTCTTTAGTGTTCACATAAACCAATTTGACTTCTTTTTCTTCCACCTTTTCCTTCAAAAAGTTATATTTTATTGAAATGTGCTTAGTCTTAGAGTGAAATACCAGATTCTTAGATATATCAATAGCTACAGAGTTATCACAATAGATAACTATCAGTTCACTGCAATTTACCTTGATATCCTTCAACATTTGCTTTATCCACAAGACTTGAGTGCAATTAGTTGCTGCTGTAACATATTCAGCTTCTGCAGTAGATAAAGAAATGCATGCCTATTTTTTGCTGATCCATGAAACCAATTTATTTCCAAGAAAGAAAGCTCCACCAGAAGTGCTCTTCTTCTCATCAGTATCTCCTGCCTAATCTGAATTTGTATATGCACATAAAGTGAAGTTATCATCTCTAGAATACCATAAGCCATATTCTGTTGTTCCTTGCAAATACCAAAATATCCTCTTTACTGCACATTCATGATTTTATTTAGAATTACTTTGATATATTGAAACAATACTTACTGCATTCATAATATTTGGTCTAGTCTAAGTTAGATATAACACGCCGCCAATCATAGACTTATACCTTGTCGAATTTACCAATGCAGATGTGTCTTTGATAGATAATTTCTCACTTGTCACCATAGGAGTACTTACCGGTTCAAAATTATCCATACCAAACTTCTTCAACAATTCCCTTAGATACTTAGTTTGATAGATGAAAATACCTGTCAGTTTGAGTAATATGCAAACCTAAGAAAAATCTCATCTCACCAATCATAGACATTTCAAATTCATTCTTCATATTATTGGAGAATTCCATGCACAACTTATCTTCACCTCAAAAAATGATATCATCAACAGATACTTCAATAATCAAAATATCATCATTAGTGATTTTGTAATATAAATTACTATCAACACTACCTTTGGTAAAACCAAGCTTCAAAAGATATTTATCCAACCTTGCATACCAAGCTGTAGGAGCTTGTTTCAATCCATATAATGCTTTCGTTAACCTGCAAGCCATATCTTTGTCATCTGTCCGTGAAAATCCATTAGGCTGCTCAATGTATACTTCTTCCTCAAGTTCACCATTCCAAAATGTACATTTAATATCCATTTGATATACCTTATCGTTCTTGTATGCTGCATAGGCAAGAAATAGTCTAACAACTTTATTTCTAGCTATTGGTGCAAATGTCTCACCAAAATCAATTCCTTCCATTTGAGAATATTCTTTACAAACTAGTCTACCCTTATTTCTTACAACTTGACCATCCTCATTTAGTTTATTTCTAAAAACCCATTTAGTTCCAATAACATTCTTATTTTTAGGTCAGGGAACTAAAGTCCAAGTCTCATTCTTCTCTATCTGATCTAATTCATCTTCCATAGCTTTTAACCAATGTTTATCTTTACAAGCTTCAATAACAAATGTCAGTTCAATTTGAGAAATAAGACATACCTCTTCATTTTCTAGTCTTCATCTTGTCATAACTCCTTTGTTCCTATCTCCAATGATTTGGTCTTCAGAATGATTTAATCTTACATACGTTGGTGTCTTCTAAACTTTAGGTTCATTGTTTTGATCATCAGTCATAGTTGAATTTTTGATTGTACTGGTGTAACTGTCTCAATGTCTTGTACCAGTTGAGGCATTGCTAGTTCAGTTATGATCATTTCCACTGCCGATTCTCTGTCATATGATATAGATTGATCTTTGTATTTCTCATCCACTTTCACATTTGCGTTCTCCACAATTTTCTACAATATTTTGTTATAACATCTATATGCTTTGCTCTGAATTGAATATCCAAGAAATATCCCTTCATCAAATCTAGGATCAAACTTCCGAATTGAATCATCCCTTTTGATATAACATTTACTTCCAAAAAATCTAAAATATTTAATAGTAGGTGTATGTCCAAACCATAACTCATAAGGAGTCTTACCGGTTTCACCTCAGATATGAACTCTGTTGAATGTGTAGACTACTGTACTCACTACTTCTCTCTAGTAGATGTGAGGCAATTTGGGTTCAATCATCATGGTTCTTGCTGCATCCAAAATGGTTCTATTCTTCCTTTCCACTACTCCATTCTGTTGAGGAGTCCGGGGTGCAGATAACTGTCTCCTAATTCCATTTATCTCACAAAAACTATTAAATTCATGAGATGTGAACTCACCACCTTGATCTGATCTCAAACATTTGATTTTCAATCCAGTTTCCATTTCCACCTTTTCTTTGAAGATCTTGAGTTTCTCAAAAGCTTAAGACTTCTCCCTTAGAAAAGTCACCCACATCATTCTAGAATAATCATCAATTATTAACATGAAGTACCTATCACCTTGAAAGATTCTGGTCCTTGCTGGATCACATAAGTCAGTATGAATCAAATCAAGCACATTATTAGATTTATCATGTATGGTCTTAAAATAAGTTCTAACTTGCTTTCCCAATTGACATTCCTTACATATCGGATTATGAGGCTTTGTAATCTTAGGTATATCTTTAACTGCCTTTGCTGAATTGATCTTAACAATACAATCAAAATTAACATGACACAACCTCTTATGCCATAACCAACTGTCATCAATATAAGAAATCAAACATTTCTTATTACTAGTATTCAAGTGAAAGATATTACTTGCAGTCTGAGTACCGGTTGAAATCTCCAAACCACTTCTATTAACAATTTTGCATTTTCTATCTTTGAACTGAAGTTAGAATCCCTTATCCACCAATTGACCAACACTTAAAATATTATGCTTTAAACCTTCTACATAATAGACATTATCAGTATTATGCTTTCCATCCAGAGAAATAATACCTCTACCTTTGATCATACATGCTTTGTCATCCCCAAATCTAACTTGACAACCATTGTATTCTTGTATGGACATAAATTTTCTTTTATCTCCAGTCATATGATGTGAGAATCCATTGTAAATTACCCATTCATTCTTGTCTTCAACTTTTTCTGCTAGGGCCTTTTCTTCATTCTTGATAGCGGGTTCCGGTTCATCTTCCTTTAAAGTATAGAACACCCATTCCTTTCCATTGTCGGATCCACTAGTAGAGTCTCCTGTCGGTTCATCCTTTGAGTAACCACTTACTCATTCCTCATCCGCTATGTAGCATAGTTTATTTTTATTGAATCTATATTTGTTCTGATTAGGCTTAAATGATTTCTTGACTCTTTCTTCAAATCTTGCATTCCTTTCAGGACATCTAGATGCAAAGTGACCAATCTTATTACATGCAAAACATTTAAAATGTGCTTTTCCTTCATACTTACTTTCTACTGGTCCTTTAGGACTCTTCTAGCAAATAAGGCTTCAAGTTGCTCAAATTCTTCATCCTCTTTCTTCATATGTTCCAATTATTTTGCATATAGGGCTTTCCAATCACTTTTTCTAGTAGATGATGATGCATGAAAGGCAGGTTCAAACTTTGTAGCTCCAGAGGGTCCAAATTCTTCAAGCTCAAAAGCAAATAATTTCCCAGTCAGAATGTCTCTGTTAACTGAAGTGTTTGCCATTGTTTTCAATTCATTAATTGTAGTAGCCTTCATCTTATAAGCTGATGGTAGGGGTCTGAAAACTTTAGAAACTATTTCATCTTCACTCAGAGATCCTCCACAACATTGAATTCCCATGACAATCTCATTTACTCTTTCCATAAATGTAGCAATTCTTTCATTATCTTCCATCTTCAAGTTCTCATATCTTACCCGGTAACCATCAAGTTTAGCAATTTTGACAGTAGGGTCACCTTCATTTAGAGTTTTCAATTTATCCCAAATAGCATTTGTAGATGATTTATCAGTCAATCCCATGATTTACTGATCAGTGAGTGCACACAGGAGGGCTTCTCTAGCCTGCAATCATTTTCAATATTTTTGTCCAAGTCTAGAGGAGTAGGATTGCCAGATGCCAGATCATAAGGTGTATATCCTTTCTCAGTGATCTCCCAAATATCCTTGCCAAGACATCTAAGATGAGTCTCCATTTAAATTTTCCATATCCCATAGTTTGTTCCATCAAGCTTAGGGATTTATCTTCTGAAAATAGTTGCTGGTGGATTTGGAGTATTAGTTGCCATAGGATCTACCTCAAGAGGTTAAGCTTCTACAAAAGAGGACCAAAGCTTTGATACCAGAGGCCTTTGACCTCTTACATAAACCCAATTCAATCACCTATGATCGACCAAATCTCCTTCACATATTATTTTTCATTCCATGACCATGACCATGATCTACAATGAGATCTTACATCAATTTATACAAACCCTAAGGCCTAAACTAATTAGGTTGGCCACCTAGAAGATATTACACTAAGATCATTACATACATCCATATTACAATGATATGCCATGTCGGCTTTAGACCAAAATGACATTAACCGATCCATAAATCATCCTGGTAATGTGTAGAGAACATGTTACATGATACCAGTCCATAACCTAGATAAGTACCAAACCTAATTTGGGTCCACCACATCAAAGCGATGTCTCCAATCAGTCAAGGCATGATCAAGGATCACCTTCTACATCTTGAATTCCATCTAGAAGCCGCACCAAAACCACTTATGCATCCTATCAAAGATTCTCAGTAAAAGCTCTGTCGGTAAAACCTTAAACCCTTACCGGTATCTAGAGTGTATGATAACATCTGATCATCAAGTCAATACCAATTGACCAAAACATACTCCGGAAACATCAAACCAAACATATTCCATTGATCCAAACATGTCGATAGTAGCCAACTGATAGTCCCTTCTGCCAGTAACACTAATTCTTCTACCGATAACCAAAATCTGTCTGCTAGTAACCAATCATAACAGCTAGTGTTGACATCAATGACAAAACATCAATGAAGCACATAATCAATTCCTTCATATTGCCAACATTTCTAACTCTAGCCTCCTTCCTGGAAGCCATTTATGCAGGTCTTTTAAGAGTGTTTTGGCTTCATCAAATCAATCATGGAGGCTAAATGTTTCTCCCAAATCACCTTTCTTCTTCTCTGGTTTTTAATTTAAACTTAGATCTTATTTTGCTTTTTGTTTTGTTTTATAGAGTTTTCAAACCCCCGTGTTATGATTCTTAGATTTAGATTCAACAAATCAGCCATGAAGATCAAGGGTTTCTCCCAAATCTTCTTTCATCCTCTCTGGTTTTAATTTATCCTTATATATGATTTTGCTTTTGTTTTTTTGGCTTTGTTTTGTAGGTTTTCAAACCCCCCTGCCGTGATTCTTAGAGAATTTTGTTGCTTTGGATTTGTAGGAATTTATTTTAATATATATTATGATTTATTTTTATTTTTTAATTTATATGATTATGTAAGGGGATTGCAACATCTCCTTACATGGGGTGCCACAACTTGCAGAGTTGCAAACCCCCATGTAAGGGGGTGTCGCAGTCCATGTAGAGTTGTGGCACCCCATGTAAGGGGGTGTCACAACCCCAAGGAGACTGTGACAACCCCTTACATGGGGTTCACAACTCCCCCTTACATGGGGGGTTGTAGCTCCCCCTTATGTGGGGTTTCACAAGCCTTGGGTCTATGACCTCCCACACAAGGGGGGCCGCAAGCCCTATTTTTATTTTATGTAATTTTTTTTTGAAAAATTTATATTAAGTTTTTTATTTTTATTTTTTTAAATATATATATCTATATAATTTTTTATATATAAATAAACATATCATTTGACAATAATTAATGATTGCAATGACTAAATAAATGACTACTATGACTAAATAAATGACCAATTAACAACATGTTTCCCCTTTTTCCTTCACCAATTTTTTTAAGACATCACCTTCTGCCTTAAACTCATCTCATAAGCACTTATGTCATGTTATCAGCCTTCGGTCACCTTTGGGAACTAAGGTTTGCATCTTTCCAACCTTCCTTAGAGAGATGATTTTTCGATCATTCATGTTCTTGCATTAACTCAAGCAATGATCAACAAATTTTGATGGGATGGAACTACCTTCGAGGTTTCTGGAGTCCAAGGGTTTGATTATGCGATCTTTATGATTGCTAGCCAGTATTTATCGGTCAATCAGTCTATTTGGCAATTTAATATTACTTCCACCAATAATCGAGTACCCGATCCTTCCAAGTGGCTGATATATCTTTGAGAGCAACGAGGCACACCAATATTGGAGTATCAAAGGATTTAAAGACATGAATTTTTGCCTCAAAATTTTCCACTCGTTGTCTATCTTACTTTGCACTCTTTCTAAAGCATAATCCTATGTAGATTTGCAAGTACGTCTCTTTAATGGATGATTGAGTGGTGAAAGACATGCAAAGGTGGTAGCACGAGTACGGGGGTTGTAAATGAATTTAATTCTCACCGCTTGCATGCAATATGCAAAGGAAAGGTGGCGTTGCTTCAAAGCACATCATGATTAGCTAAAGTAATGTGTTAGAGTTATCTTGTATTAGCTAATAATTATTTATTTAATTATTAGTCTGTTATACTCTATGCTTAAGCTAAACTTAGGCATTTAATAATATTGTAGGTATTTAATAATTATTCTAATTATTAAATTCTCTTTATCCCTTTAGGGTTTCTTTAGGGTTACACATCTTTAGGGTTTCTATTCTCCTGTCATAAGGATTGTATTGTAACTTTTCTTTTGCAAATCCCTCTTTGAAATGATAATCTTTTCTTCAGAGCCTTTTTTGTGTTCTGTCTCCAATCTTCTCTTGTGACAGGTATTTTTCTTGCAGATGCTCTTGGGATCTCAGAAGTTGTACTTTATCAACTTCTTCATGGTATCAGAGCCATCATTTGCTGCTGCTTGTTCCTGATTTCTTTTCAGAAGATTTTCTTTGGAGGCAAGGGTTTCAGTTCTTTTTTAGAGTTTTTAGTTTGGATATGGGGTATCTTTTTTTTTTGGGCATTTTGATCTCAAATGGACCTCACAATTGACCTCAAAACACCCCAAAACCCCCATTTTCATATAAAATTTGTCCAGTTTGGACAACTTTAGCTCTGGGAAATTTTTTTGAGTTTGGCCCTTACAGGCACGTTTTTCAAGATTTTTTTTTTAACCCTTTATGCCCTAAAAGAGGGTTTTTTTTTTCTTTTTGCCATAACTTGGAAAAATGGAGTCAAATTTTCAAAAATGAATAGGCGTCAGAAAGCCCTTTTCGAGCCTTACTCAGATTTGGTGGTGAGATTTGCTGATTTTTTTTTATTTGGTACCAGTTTTTTGCCATCCAAGTCAGCGCTCTTTTCTGTACTCCGGGAGCCATAAATTGGGCAAACAGACTTCGTTTTCAGAAAATGAATAGGCATTGGAAAGGTCTTGGAGAGTTCTTCTCAGATTTGGAGTTATTATTTTTTCAAAACAATCATTAGGTACACAAGATAGTGTTTGTCGCATTTTCTGTGCTCTTGTCTTCTTTTCTGGCTATCAGATTGTACTGGATTTTTGTTTTACATATTGTGGGGGTGTGTTATTTTTTACTATTTTTTGTAATTTAATTCAAAAAATCAGAACACCTAAAATCAAAACAAACAAAAAAACCCCTTCTACGTCTTCTATCTAGTATGAAAGATCACTTAATTAAAAAAATCAAGAGTAGGTCCAGGTTCAGGTTTAGGTACAGGTGCCCATGGCAGATTCTTCAGATGAGCTTCTTACATCCGTGAACTATCACCTCTAGGAATCTCGTATGATGAGGTTTCTCAAATCAAGGGGGCTGTGGTCCTATTTGGATGCGGATCAGCCGTTGTTGTAGCGTCCTTTTGAGATTCTTTAGAACCAGAATAAGATGGATGAGGCTATGGATGTCATCTCCTTACATGTTTCAAACAACTTGCTTTTTCACCTTGATGGTTTTCTTACTCCTCAGGCTATGTGGTCCAAATTTGAAACTCTCTTTGGTACTGTCAATGAGTTCAGAGCATTACAGATTGAGGCCGAGATCTCTTCCTTGTTACTTGAGTCTTTTCCTCACATTGAAGACTTTCTGAACAAGTTCAAAACCACCAGATCTATCTTACACAATTGTGGTAAGAATAAGACAGACCCAGAGTGTATCTACTTGATTCTCTCTAAGGTTTGAGGTCCCTATCAGATATTTGCTTCCACATTTTATTCTACTATGGATGCGTTGGGTACACACTTCACCATGCCTACTTTTGATGTATTCTATGATCGCTTGACTCGTGAACAGGCTCACTTATCTCAGTTGGACACTCTCACAAGATCACAACCGAAAGCATTGGTTGCTTAGATATCTAAAGAGAACAAGAAGCAAAAATCGAATCCTAAGAAGGATTCAGCTGGTAGTGAGCGTTCCTCCAAGCCACCACCTAAGTCTGATTACAAACCAAAGTCCTATCCCAAATAGGAGCACTCTTCTAAGTCTGGCGAGTCTTCCTCCAAGACTAAGAAGAAGTCAAATGAAATTTGCAGTTTTTGTGGCAAAGAAGGTCATCCAGTTTCTCACTGTTGGAAATAATTAGAGGCCTTGGAGGCAGCCATGCAACAACATCATATTTCTCCTCGTCAGCCTCCATCTTCCTCTTCTACTGGGAAAGGACATGCTCTTTTTGCATGAGCTATTCCTTCTGCCTCCACTTGGATTATTGATTCTAGGGCTTCTCACCACATGACATACTCACTGCAGCTTGTTACCTCACTTTCTCATAGTAATACTTTACAGATTGTAGTTGGTGACTCAGCACAACTTTCAGTTTCACGTTCGGGTTCTATTGCGTTAACAGGTGGTTGTTTTCAGGATGTTCTTTCAGTTCATGACATTTCTATGAACCTCCTCTCTGTTTATTAGATTTATCATTCTAGCTCTCGTAAAATGGTTGAGTTCTCACCACATGATGTGGTTATTTGAGAGCTCCATGATCCTAATTTGGTTGTGTCTACTGGCAGTGTTGATCCTGATTCTCAGTTATATCGGTTTGATGGATTTGAGAGTCCAGATGGTTCAGGTGTTTCTCTTATAGCACATGCAGATTCAGTAAGTAGACTGTGGCATGAGCGTTTTGAAAATGTCAAGTACAGATAATTACAACATATAAGCACACAGGCACTTGTTATTGGGCTCCCTCAGATATCCTGTACTGATGGTGTATGTCGAGGTTGTGCACTTGGTAAGAATCACCGTGATCCATTTCCTACAGGCAGAGCCACTCGTGCTAAGGCACCCTTGGATTTGATCCACAATCATCTTATGTCATTTCCGACTCCCTCCTTTTCAAGGTCCAAGTATGTGCTCACTTTCATTGATGACTTCTCTAGACGCATATGGGTGTACTTTCTTAAGTACAAGTCTGATGTCTTTGACTCATTTCAAGTCTTTAAGACATTTGTGGAGAAGTAGTCTAGTCTTTCTATAAAGAGGATACACACAAATAATGGGAGAGAATATTTGAATTAGGCTTTTACAAATTTTTGCACAAAGCATGGTTTGTAACATCAATCATCTGTTCCTTACACCCCTCAGCAGAATGGTGTTGCTGAGAGAAAGAACCGAATGCTAAGGGAGATGGCCAATTGTATGCTTCAGTCATGTTCTATGCAGCCTACTTTTTGGGCTAAGGCAGTTAATTGTGCCACTTATATTCAGAATTGGATGCCTCATAAGGCATTGTGCCAGTTGACTCTTGAGGAGGCTTGGTCCCATGTCAAGCCTGATGTTTCTTCATTCTGAGTTTTTGGTAGTGAGGCTTGGGCATTTATTCTAGATGCTCAGAGGAAAGCCATGGAGAGGAAGAGCTGACCACTCATTTTTGTTGGCTACTATGAGGATGTTAAGGCGTACAGGTTGTTTGATCCTGATTCCAGAGAGGTCCTATTTAGGCGGGATGTCTAGTTTGATGAACACCTTCCTTAGATGGATTCTCCATCAATATATTCTCCCTCACTACCTCCTCCTCTCTCTTCATCTTTTGAGGATTCCTTCTTCCTTGAGGATGATGTAGATGATGGTCCACCTTCACCACCACCATCACCACCACCACCACCACTCGCTGCTCAGTCTTTGCCCAAGTGGGCTCAGTTTATAGTTGATGCTACTGGTTCTCTGGTAGGTGATGCCACTGACACTCATCGTACTCATGCACAAACATCTGGTTCTTATCTTTTGAGTCATGCCATTTTGGATAATCCTTAGAAATTTTTAGAGGTGACAGGTCACCTAGAGTGGGATAGGGCCATGGATGAAGAGTATTCTTCTTTGATGAAGAATCATACTTGGGATCTTTGTTCTCTTTTGAAGGGTAGGAGGTTGGTTTGGTGCAAGTGGGTGTATCATACCAAGTATGTTGTAGATGGTTCTATTAATAAGTATAAGGCTCGTCTTGTTGTGAAGGGGTTTTCTCAAGTGGAGGGTATTGATTAATCCGAGACCTTTGCTCTTGTCACCAAGATGAATTCTATTTGCTTTGTACTTTCTCTGGCAATTTCACAGGGATGGACCATTTTTTAGATGGATGTGAAGAGTGTTTTCTTGCATGGAGACCTTCATGAGGAGATCTATATGGATCAGCCTCAGGGATTTGTGTAGGATTCCTCTTTGGTTTGCAGACTTCGACGTCCATTGTATGGTCTCAAACAGGGTCCTTGGGCCTGGTATGAGAAGATGGACTCTTTCTTACTTTCCACACTCTTTACACATTGTCATTCCGATCCTACAGTTTACATTCAACGTCAAGGGGTTGATATAGTTATTCTTGTGCTCTATGTTGATGATCTTATCATTACCGATAGCTCATCCTCCTTGATTTGGGATATTCAGCGAGCCTTGATGGAGCAGTTTGAGATGACAGATCTTGGCCTTTTGCACTATTTTTGGGTCTCCAGGTTATTCAGTCTTTTGATGGAATTTCCATACTTCAGCAGAAGTATGCTCTTGATATGCTTCACAGATTTGACATGCTTACTTGCAAGTTTGCACCCACACCATTTTAGTCAGGTGTTGTTTTGTCTCCCACTTGTTCTACACCTTCTATGGATTCTACTTTATATCGACAGTTGGTTGGTAGTTTGTTGTACTTGACACATACACACCCAGATCTTTCTTTTGCAGTTGGTCTTTTCTCTCAGTTCTCCCATGATCCTCATGAGAGCCATTGGCAAGAAACCAAAAGTATTTTGCGGTACATTCGGGGCACTACTTAGTTTGGCATTCACTATACTTCAGGATCCCGTCACATTGTTGGCTTCATTGACTCAAATTGGGCTGGTGATGCTCAAGATTGGAAGTCTACTTCTGGCTTTGTTTTTTGCCTTGGTTTTGGTCCTATCACATGGTCTTGCAAGAAGCAGTCTACTATTGCAGTATCATCTACAGAGGTTGAGTACCGAGCAACAATGTTAGCTAGTCAAGAGGTTTTATGGCTTCGATAGTTGATGACTGAGTTTGGGTTCCCTCCTGATAGTCCCACTATTCTTTGGTGTGACAATCAGAGTGCCATTCACCTTTCCCACAACCCAATGAAGCACCAGAGGTCTAAACACATTGAGCTTCACATGCACTTCATTAGATAGTTGATTCAGGATGGCTTTCTCATCTTGGAGTACATTCCTACAGAGGAGCAGGTTGCTAACATCTTCACTAAACCTTTTTCATCTCTGTGCTATGTTCAGTTGTGCTCTATGCTTGGGGTGAAGGAAGTTTTCCTTTGGGTTCTTATTGAGGCCTGCCTTCCTTCATGTTCTTTTTTGCATGCTTTTCCCATCTCTTTTTGGAGTAGAGTTTTTTCCCATGTGGTTTTCTCTATTTCTCCGTTTCATAGAGATTTAGTTGTGATTGGGTACCTCATCAGGCCTTGTTGCATGGACCCAAATTTGCCTTCTTCTTATAGTTGCATTTTGCTTTCCCGCATTTAGTGTTTTTAGCTACTCCCTAAGTTCATCTTAAGGGGGGGTGTTAGAGTTATCTTGTATTAGCTAATAATTATTTATTTAATTATTAATCTATTATACTCTATGCTTAAGCTAAACTTAGGCATTTAATAATATTGTGGGAATTTAATAATTATTCTAATTATTAAATAATCTTTATCCCTTTAGGGTTTCTTTAGGGTTGCACATCTTTAGGGTTTCTATTCCCCTGTCATAAGGATTGTATTATAACTTTTATTTTTCAATTCCCTCTCTAAAATGATAATCTTTTCTTCAGAGCCTTTTTTGTGTTCTGTCTCCAATCTTCTCTTGTGACAGGTATTTTGCTTGCAGATGCTCTTGGGATCTCAAAAGTTGTACTTTCTCAACTTATTCATAATGTATTAGAGCTGCTAAGAATAAATTATTCCTCTTATTTGGTTTAGAATGGTTATCCCATATGGAAATCAATTCCCTATCAACTACCTTGATTTGAATTGGTCAGAAAGTGAATATTATCTCTGGATTGAGCACTCTCGCATGGAAACAACGAATAGATTTCTTAGACTATAGAAAGATAGTTACTATATTGAGAGAAATGTAGAGGAAAGTTGAAGAGAATCACCTTCATCTACAAGAAAGAATCATTGCAACTAGGGCTTAGAAAAGTTAACTTGTTGAAGAGGATGGTTCTCTCGAGTAATGGTATAGTTCTAGTTATGTAGCCAGGGGAAAATATGATAGAGAATCCATAGGAAGATATTCTTCATAGATTGACCGTTCTAGCCTAGGAATGTCACAATAGTTAGAGAGCTTGCAATGATGACTCTAGTGCTAGTTGAAGAAGAGGAAAAGGTTGAGATGATTGATGCCCAAATTTAGTGAAGGATTGAGGAGGCAAGGAATCCTATGGCATGTGGACTTTTAAATAGCTTTCAATTTTCTTTAAAAATACAGTTCTTTTCAAAGAAACCATTATCTTTAAGAGGTTATTTTTGTTTTGTTATATATACTATTATAAAAGGGTGAAGAAAAGAGGACTTATTTCCCTTGCACTTTGATGCATGAGTGGGTATTGATTGGTTTTATTTTGGATGTATTTTCCAAGTTAATTTGGGATTTGGCAGCATGTTTTTGTTTCTAGAAACATAATTTATATGCAAAAACATAGACTTTGTGCTTTGAATCTAAGGATGGAAGTTTTTTTGAAGCTTTGTATTCATATATGTTCACTTGGATGACATTTACTTTAAGATTTGTAGTCATTTCCTTGAGTTCATCTGTGTATTAAGTTATAGACGTACATGTTTACAAAACTTTGAGAAATAATGCGTTTACATTATCTGAGAAAAATGTCTGTCAATTCCCCATCACATTTGATCATATGTAATGAATGGGTGGATGTTTGAGCCATATATTTATGTTCTTTCCAAGTCCTGCCCCTTTTTCTCTATTTTGCTTTTTGTGTTTGTCTTTCTTTCTTTTTGGTTAAAGAATACCCATAAAAACCCCAATTATATCATAAGAGGGAGTTATACCTCTAAATTCAGAGGAAAGTTATTAATCAAATAAACTTCTCGAATTATTTCTTGCATATTTGTCTCTATCAATAGGGCATAGAGGGTTTTGTTTTATATTTAAAAAGGGACAAATTTGTGAGCAAACACAACAATCAATGACTGAATTACTGATTAAATATACTACTAAATTGATAAATCAAAACAACCAATAAATAACTAAAAATGGTTAAGTCATAAATTTGGTTGCGTTATAAATGATCGGAGATAAACTACTATGGTCACGTGATTAAGATTAGTCATTTATATGCAATTTTTAGTAGTTTTTAAAGTCATTTATTGCTGTTTTTCTACTAGTGAAGTCCATAGGATATTTTTTACGTCATTCATTTTCTCTGACAAAAGAAGAAGTGGGTGCTATAGGGGCTGATGCATTTGGATACACCTACATGGATTACAAAGGGAAGGACATGCTTGGTTGGGAATTATGTGAAGGAAATCATGTGCAAATACGAATGATTGAAAGTTAAACTAAGCAATCTAAGCAACACTAAATTCACTCAAACACCTCAAGATTGAGAACATTTCTAAAGAGGAAATTAGAAACATCAAATATCAAAAAAATTAAGCAAGCCAATGTCCTCTTTATTTGATTGTTCCTCGGTTGGATGTGTGCTCAATGATGTAGTGTGTGCTCGATTGTGCTCCATGATGCGTGATTAGGCTAGTTGGATTTAGGACATGAGTATGAGATGATGAGATATGAGGATGAAATTCGATATTATGACGATATGGATATGCTAAGAGTGGATGAAATGATACATTATAATGGTGTGATTATATGGAAGGTGGATGAAGAGCTTAAAAAAGGGAGGGGTTAAACAAGAAATGAAGGGAGATGAAGGGCCTTGAAAATGTAAAAATTATCCTCAAGGAGGACAAGTGGCAATCCTACGGATGCCATGTGGAATAAGATTCCACTCAACAATGGAGTACATGTGTATTTTAGAGGGACAAATGTCAAGAAGGGTCTTGACATGTGTCCTCAAGGACACGTGTCCATTTTGGGTGGAAGCCACCCAAAATAGGTTCAAATTTCATTATATTAAGGAAATAAGGGAATCATGAGTATGCAAACACATGAGAGGAGGTTAGGGTAGGATAAGATAAGGTTAGTTGGGAGGATAGGGTTTGTTAGAACCTGTGAGTTAGGCTAGGGTTTAGGTTATAAGGGTAGTTAAAGTTAGGAGACATGTGACTAAAAGGAATATTTGAATTAAATTCAAATAAAGGAATGAAAGAGGGGGAATTAATTAATTTGATTAATTAATTAAAGGATTAGAAGAATGGGGCAAGGGTTAATTAATTAAGAGATTAATTAATTAATTTCACTATGGGGCATGGCTTCATTTAATTAATTTAGCTAAAAGGGAATGACATGCTACATATAATTAAATAACATGGACTATTCAATTAATGTGAGCAACTAAGGGAATTAATTGTGATCAAATTAATTAGTGAAATTTAAGTGTCTATAGGAATCACTTGATGTGGAGGTGAAAGAGTCTAGGAATATGGGAATAGGTGGCCTTGGAGGGAGTTTTCCTATATCAAACAAGTTATTTTTAGCTTGAATGGCCACTTCATAAGATTGTGGTAAAGAGGTCCTCCCAAGAGATTGAATCATCATTGTAATATCTAAATTAAAAGCTTTGATATAAAAAAAAGAAAGGCCATATCTATCAGCATGTGGGCAACAACTGGAATTGGCTACCATCTCTTCTAGAACCTCATGTTGAAATCAGTGATAGCCTCCTAAGATGCCCTTTTGATATTTATCAATTGGTGCAACAAGGAAGAACGATCTCCCTTCTTGCTGAATCGTTTAAAGAAAACATTCCCAAGGCCATCCCAACCTATTATAGAGTTTGGGGGTAGATATCTATACCAATCTATAGTGTCCTAAATTGTACTCACCTATAATTTTGTCCTCACTTGGGCCATCACTATGGCATTCATCCCCTAAGGCCTGGTTGAAGCTCTGATTTTGCTCACACCATGTATCAAACTCCATTTTTTCACCATCTGCATTTTTCTCCCCTTAATCCTATGACCTTGATGTCCAAGACCAGGTCACCCAACGCCATGGTTCTCTCAAAAAGGGCCCATTTTGGGGCATCATAATGGTAACTCAATTTGAGCGGGAACCTAGATCCCATATCAACCTATGTAAGAAATTCAATTTATTTTTTGAACAAGTATAAAAGGCAGTCTACCCCTCTCATTTCAAACCTAACGAATGAATTCAAGATCATCTTACACTCTAACAAATTTAAGTGAGAAATCAATAAATATTTTATCAAGCATTGGAGTAGAAGTAAACTCAATCAAAGACTCAAGCATTGGAGATGACATTCATGATCTATGTTTTATGAGGACTTTCTACATGAACCTTAATTTCTTGTGAAGATAAACAAAACTTCAATAAAAGGTATTGTGTGAGCTTGAATTTCATTCTTAGAATGTTACCTGTAATAAGTTAGTTTCACAAAATACAATAGAAATGCATACAGGAAATCCAAAATCCACCTATGAAACTACATGAAATGCATACTAAAACAAAACATTATTTTACCTTCATGGCTTATGTCTCATTGTGTCCTAACTCCACTGTTCTTGGTTGCAGATGGTGTGCTCTCAGACAATGCACTGTTGGCTTCCAAGATGGCATATGAAGAATGGACTGATAACTTGTAGTTAACTGATAGTATGATATGCACAACTACATGATTATGCTAAAATGATAATGCTATATGATTATATTACTAAAATGATATTTGCTAATTGCTTCAAAAACTCACAGATGCATATGATTGATTGAAAACTATTTTGAAGACTAACTCTCTCTCAATTGAAGCTCTTGATTTTATAGACTTTGAGAGGATTAGATGATGTGTCTTAGATCAATAGTCATGATTAGATCTACAGATTTGGATGGCTGTGAGCAAAAGTGAAGGTTGAGAGAAAGGGGGAAGGAGAAGACAAGTGTCACTCATCTCACCTTGACTACGTTGCTAACTGAAAGAATCTAGGGATGGTTGGAGAAAATTTAGGCATGAGAGAACAAGTGGACTCAAGTCCTTCCTAAGATGTAGAGGGTGTTGGAGAGAATATAGGAAATGGTTATGAGATATGTGCACGTACACAATTTTCATTAAGTTTGGAAGTTGAGGATAAATGATGAATTAATATTAAGAAATATTAATTTCCTTAGCCATATGTTTGATGAGTTGGCAAAGAGAAGATGAAGTGGAGATGGAGGGTGAGTTGGATAAGGGATTAAATAATTTAGGAATTATTTAATATTTGATACTATAGGATAGGAGAATAACTATTAAATATTGGATATTTAATTGTTTGAAGGAGATAATTAAATATTAGATATTTAATTAACTTGGTTAGAGGAATAATTAAATATTAGATATTTAATTAATTAGAAGAATAGGATAGATGAATTAATTAATAAAATATTAATTAATAGAAAGACACCAAAATGAATTAAATAAATTAATCTTTTCAAATTAACTATTTAATAGAAGAATAATTATTAAATAAACATAAAAATATTTATTTAATTGCTCATAGCCATTTTTTAGGTGTATACAGGTATATCATTAGTGTTTTAGACATTTTCAGCCTTTCCCTCAAAAGGAAAGCATTTCCATTATAGTACTTCATTTACATTTCAATTCTATTTTATGGTTAATTCCAAAACAAGGGTTTGACCTAAGGCAAGCCCCTATTCCCAACCATTTTCCCCTTTTCACTATGTGCAAGAACAATTACAAAGTTGTGTTTTGGTGAATTGTCAGGATTCACATAGATGAACAAGGTCCCCTTTGGACGACAAAATTTTTGGAGGACCATGGCGACCACCACCACGGTCACAACAATTTAGGCCAAATTTTTGGGAACAGATCCGAACCTTCATCTACTACTCAGATCCAGGTTTGTGGCTTCATTTGATGATTGTAACTCATTGTTTATGCATAATTACTTCAATAACAACACATTTACCCTAATTTCGACATCTTTAATTAATTCAATTCAAATCTTAGGGAAAGAAAAGTTTCATCTAGGAAACTAGGAATCTAACCAGAATCTAGATCTATCAAATTCCATCTTTCCCCAATGTGATGGTCCCTAAGCAAAAATTAGTGGTTTTACTACATGTAATGATGAAACCCTAATTTTTCACCAACACATTTGGGTGAACCCAACATCTCACAACTTAATTTATTATTTATGTTCTGAGATCTGATTTCTTATGCATTTTCAAATTCAAATTTACACTTACAAGTTTTATGTTCAATTGAATTACATAAATTTAGAAGTTAAATTCACACAAACCCTAATTTGTAATTCTAAAATTAAACTTGTGGGCTGCCTAACTTGGATTCATTATTCAATGTTTGATTATTATGCAATTTAAAATTCAAATTTTCGCTCCTAGATCTTATTTTCAATTGAATTATATAAATTTAGAGGTTGATTTTACAAAAAACCTAATTTATAATTCTAAAATTTACTTGTGGGTTGCAAAATTTTTCAAATCTATTTTTAGATATGATATTTATGATATGTTATGTTATGTTATGATGCATTTATTTTTCAAATTCATGGATCAAATTGCTCAATTAATTGGTTAGTCAATTACTTTTACAAAGTTTTGCATTGTTTAATCACGATTTTCAATTTATGCATTCAAATTTCCCTCCTTTGTGCATGAGTTTTGTTATCATTAGTCCTACCTACGATAACCCTACAATGTGAGAAGAAGTTGTAGAATTAAGGCTTCCCAAGGTTTAATTACTAAGGATATAGATCCTAATTTGGATAGCTTATTTCATGAGAATGTTGGTGGTTTCTCCAACCCAACAAATGATGTCATACATCCTCATTCTTTTCATAATTCTCAAGATGTGGATGAATCACTAACTATGGTTATCATTGACCAATTAAATAATATTTATAATGAATTTAAAAATATTCAACAATGGAGGAGTTAACAATACCCAAAAAGTAAGGCAATCCCATTGATTGAAGGATTAAAAAGAATGGTACAAAGTGAAATGACATTGATTTGTTGCGTGGCCTTCCTCATATTGTTGTCACTAATATCATGCCTATCAAAAGTTGTGCTAGAGTCCTTGGTTGCACTCAAACCAGTAGTCAAGTCAATCATTTTATTCCTACAACTACATCCTTGCCTAGTGTGCCTACATTTATATCTTTTATCATGACTACATCATCACAAAATATTAATCCTGCACATGTTAGCAAATGGGGCGAGCTTGTTAATCGAAATTTCTTTATACCTCCTTTCGTGAGTCTTCCATTTGTATCCCAATCATCTCTCATATCCACATATTATAGTGTTCCACCCCCTTAATCTCAACCTCAACCTACATACAACAATGTTACTCCACCTCAATCCAATATGTCCAATTTCAATCCATCCACCAAAGCAACCATCAATAACTTAGCCCAAACTATTTCATCCCTACAACAATAGTTGGCTTCCATTACCTAATCCAAGTTTAATGTGCCCGATGTAGCGAGCCCATTATTTAATGACATTGTTTGTGTTTTCCCTCCTAAACATATGAAAGTCCCTCAATTGGAGCTTTACATTGGAAAACGTAATCCCTTGACTCGTGTGAAAACATTTCGAACTTTGTGTAGTGTTTTTTCTCATGATCAAAGACATGGCTAAGTTGTTTCCTATAAACTTTAGGGATAAAGCCTTGCAATGGTATTCTTCTTTGCCTCCTTATTATATTACATCATTTCAACAATTAGCTAATGCTTTAATTCAACAATTTCACAATAATATTGGTTCTAAGATTACTCTAACTAATTCAATTCATTGTAAGCAAGGAGTTAAAGAAAAAGTGACCGATTTTATTGGTAAATACAAATATTTATATTCTCAAATTGCTTATCTTATGTCTGATCATGATGTTCAAATAATTTTATGCTAATTTACAAAAAGACATTAGGAATAAGATTCTCTTTTTTAAGTTTACTTCCTCTACGCAGTTGTGCACAATGCTTCCTAATTATCAGCTTCAAGTGAGCCAATTTGAATCATCTCCTTCAATAGCTTTGGTGGATAAGAATGAGAGTGCTCAACAATCTTTTGCAAAGTTTAAACTAAACAAGGGATACATCATGATCAATGAAAATATCAATACTCAAGTGGAAGCCACGATATTAGGTGTGGTCCCTTTATCCAAATATTTTTGAAAATAATTTACTCCTCTTTCTGAGTCTTTGTGTAGCATAATGACACAATTGATAAATAAAAATGTGTTGGAACTTGAAGAACACAAGTGATCATTGAGAGGGGGGGGGGGTGAATTAGTGACATTTTAAAACTTTTAAACTAAAGTGTGCAAATACAAATAGATTGATAACACACACATACAAAGAGAAGATCACATAACACAAGAATTTATGAGGAAAACCCAATGTGGAAAAAATCTCAGTGAGAATAGCTACTGGAGTTTGCTGCTCCAATCCAACCTCATAAAGAAAATCATTGGTTACAATATATTTTAGGACATCAACCCAAGGAGCACCAACCCCTGATGATTTTGAGCACCAACTCAAGGAGAACCAACCCCCTAACAAATTTAGAGCACTTAACCCAACTCTGAGAACCCACTCAGAGAACCACAATGAATGAAAAGATCACAAGTTTATTGCCTTGTTACAAATGAAATTTTGTAATTCACTATTGTTCTCCTTCTGTGTGCCACTCTGTGTGGATAATCTATGAGATTCTCTGCACCTTGGTCTTCTTCTCTTCAACTCTTTGGTCTCTATACTCTGTTCTCCACCTCTATGCTTTTCTTTGTCTGTTCACAGCTCCCAGCTTACTGCTTTGCAACTGAATCCACTACTCTCTCTTTATCCCTTCAACAAATCTACTAAGTTGAATGCACTTCACTATTTTTGATCTCCAACAACTTGTCCGCCTCTACCAAATTAACTCCCATATCTACCTCTGTCAAATCTCATAAACTCCTTCTTGATTTGATCAACTTTGTACACCAATAATTTTTACCCCCAAGAATGAATTCAAATATTTTATTTAGTTTTATCACCTCGGCTATTTTCACCACATAATATTTTATTCTCTGTCCTAAAGATGTTCTCAGATTGGTCGCATGTATTAAATGCATCCTTCCTATCTGATCATTCATTGTACCCAGATTACTAAACTTAGTAATCTTCATCCACTCATAATATTTGATATTCTCTCCATCGATCATCTTGAGCCACACAACAATCTATAACAGGGATGCCATCAATGCATTTTCCATCCTCTCTCGATCTACCCTGATGAGATAGACAACTACCCTCATTAAAATCTACCATCTTCTCTACAAGCATCAACTTCTTCATATCATATTTCCTTTATATGTCCTGGTAGCCATATTTATTCATATTCAACATCCAAATCACCTGGTCAAACTTGTTCAACAACCACATGGACTTCTGTGTCTATCGACATGCAAATGTAGCGTCAAAATCTCCATATCTGGTCAAAAACCCCAATTAGAGTTTTAATGCTAAGAGGTTTAACGGTCGTAACAACCTAAAACCCTTTTCATTGTTTCTCCAGTGGCTAAAATATTTTGGTAGTCATCCTCATGAAATGGAAAAATCACATATTCTTTCACCCCGCGGTCACCTTTTTCAATTTTGCTGTTTCGTGATTAGTTAATTTTTTATGTCATAGCACCCTGCCAAATGGCAAACACCATTTCATTTTTTTGGTTTCACCAACACTTTCTTTTTCAAATTTTATATCTTGGTGAAATAGCAAAAAACCTCAATGACATATACATTTCGCTATTTCATGAAGGTCCAAAGGTCAAATGAAAGTTTGACCACGAAATGGCGAAAACCCAATGGTTACCTTTTTCGATGCGACAAGTGTCATGTCACATTGAACAAAGGGCTATGTTGCTATAACCCCAATTGGCTAGTGAGAGAGAAAAAAAGTCTCACCGAAATTCCTTCTCAAACTAAAATCTGCCACATCACTAAAAAATGGCCCCACACAAACACATCATCCGGATGAGCCAATCACAACGAGCCAACACTACTCCATCTCAGACAAGGTGGACCAATAATATTGAGTAAACTAGATTTTGATGAGCACAAAGATGAAGTGGGCCCCAATACTTAACCTCTGTAGTCACCAAGACATTTGACAGTTTTGCAGAAGGTCATGGTCAACATAAAGTTATGTGTGAAATGGTGAAAGTCATTGGTGCCAAGAAAACTTACCCCATCTCACCGAAGACACATTGTGATTGTGACATACACGGGTCGATAAAAGATAAAATGAGTCTTGCCGATAGACACTCTCACACTGAAATAACAAGGTGTCACCAAGTTGAAATAGGGGTCTCACCAATATTTGTAGAAAAAAGAGATTTTCACCATTTTTAGTCTACAACCTGCATGAACCTGACTTGATGGATCAAACAAATAATAAAACATATTTAGAGAGTCCATCCAACCCTGGATCACATGAATATCACACGTAATGATCTTTGCAACTCATATGCAACCTGGAACTGCTTTACCTCTTTGACATCAATGACAATATTATGTCAACAAAACTTCCTCCCATCTGACTAATTGATACCTCTAAACCTTTGCCACCTTATCATGATTCTAAAGCCTTTTGGAAATAGCATTATCAACCTTCTCATGATACTGAGAAGTGTTATACCTTAAGGATCAGGATTCAAGACTATTGATAATGATACCAAATCTATAGCTGGTGTGAATGACAAAGGAAACAAATCCGTAGCTCCTAATCAAAATCTTCAAATATTTAGTAATCCTTTGCCTTCACATTCTACTAATGTGATTGAGTTTGAGCCTCTTTCATTTTCTCTCAATGAACTTGGTATCAAGTCCAATAATGTTGTGAGTGTTATTGACAAACCTGTACCTCCTAAGGACCTATGCATTACCTTTGATCCTAGTGAAACTATTGATGCACCTAATGGCCCACTATATATCACTGCGAGATCAAAGAAAAAATCTCACGAGGGGTGCTCATTGATCCAACATGTATGGTGAATGCAATAATTGAAGAATATCTTTATACTTTACAATTGTATCAAGTAATATATGATAAATATGATGTAGTGGTTGAGGTGTATGATGGTTTCTCTTTCCCTACTATTGGTTCTATTACTCTTCCCGTTGAGGTTGGTACCGAGTGCTTAGATATCATTTTTTCTATCATTCCTACATCAAATCAATTTTTGTGTCATTTTGGGACATCCTTGGTTCTCCTCCATGAAAGAAATCCCTTCTACTATTCATAAATGTCTAAAATTTCCTCATAATGGCACTATCATAACAATCAATCATAGCACGTACCAACCCAAGATGAGTCATGGAGATGTCAACCTTTATTACTTTTGGCCTAAACATTTTGAGCCTCTTAAGCCTTGAAGTGATGCTCTCTTTATATCTTATTAAAATTGGAAGAATGAGATGATCTTATCCTTGAGTAAGCCTAGAGATCCTACACCTATTCCTCCTCCTCATGATGGACCTAGTATCATTCCTAAACCTTCTATTCCTCCTATATATGTTGCAGTGCCACCTCCTACATCTTACAAAGGAAAGCACTTGACATCTCCTATTTATCAACATAGTAAACCTTCTCCCATTCCTCCTCCTTTAAAGGAAGAAAATAAACCTGTGTCCATTGGTCTTAAACCTTCACAACCCTCAACTAAAACTAAAAGAAATTGTTGTGTGAGAGAATTCCAACAAAGATGCCTTGCTAAGGCTCATGAAATTTCTTATGAACCCATTTCCTCCCAGAAGACACTAAATATTGACTTGGTTCTATTTGTCCAACATTCGCCTAAATTTAGGGAGGAAGTTGAACCTAAATCACCAAGATTAAAAATGATTAAGAAGGATGATGATTCATGTTATATTTGCATTAGAGATCCCATTTTTATTAATCTTGGTGAAGAAATGGATGATAATGTTGTTTATGATAGCAATATTGATTTTGATGATATGTATGAGCTTGTTGACGTTAACAATGATTTATTTAAACAATTTTTAAAATCTCTAATCGTATCTCCTAGTGACAAACAAAGTGACTCATCATTAGAGCATGGTCCTTGTTTGGAACTTCCATTAGTACCATCTATTGTGCTCAAAGTTTCTCCTCTTACATTTTTTCCACCTTCCCAAAATAATGTTCAATAAGATTGGGAGGCAAATTATTTACTTGATTAGTTTCATTCATGTCATAGATTCTCTCTCCTCTCTTTATTGTTTGTAATGTGTTTCCCCCATGATATATTTTTATGTTATGCTAGGTTCTCTTTGGATGACCCTTGTCACTCCATTGGTGCAAGGTAATAAAGAGGTCAAATTTGTTGTGACATTATTCTATTTGTATCTCAATTCTCCTATTTGTTGTCCCTTATGTTCTCTACTTGGGGACGATGCAAAGTGTTGAGATAGCTTTTGGTCTCTTCCATGTTGATTCAAATGACACATGTTTCCTTCTTCCATTGTGTTTGTGGTTCTACTACCTTTAGGGGATGAGGTCAATTGAATACAAAAATTTATGATATACAATATTTATCATAAGAGGATACTAACCCCAGAGTTAGTGTATCCCTTATGTATTTTCATGTTTTGTGACCATTATCCTTTGATTTGTGTTTTCTTAGGGGCATAACATTATGGTAATGTGCTTGTGTTTGGATTCATTCTACCTTAAAGTAATTGCTCCAGATAAGGAATATGAAATTGCTTTAACACGTGGCCATACACTCCACTCAATGTTTCACTTTATGCACACACTATCACATGTTTGGATACTCAAGTTATCTTGCAAACTAGCCTTTTGCTTTATAATTTGGTATTTTTCTTCTTTTTATGACTCATAGTAAGTGAACCTTTCTAGGCTAGCAATCATGATTCTCTCTCTCTTTTCTATTTTTTATGATGTCCCTTTTATATTGATATTAGAGTAGTAAGATCCTATAGTCCCTTGGGGGCTTGGTAAATATCGCCTCTTTGATGTATTGATGAATTTTTTTTAATGCAAACCTTTGTACTTTACCGAGAGTATGCTTAGTCTCATACTCTCACTAAAATGGGGGCTAAATGTAGCATCCTAAATTGTACTCACCTACAATTTTGCCTTCACTTGGGCCCTTACTTTGGAACTTGTCCCTTAAGGCTTCATTGAAGCTCTGATTATTCTCACACCATGTATCAAACTTAAATTTTTAACATCTGCTTTTTTATCTTTAATCTTGGGACCCTGATGTCTAGGACCAGGGCACCCAACACCATGCTCCTCTAAAAAAGGCATCATTTTGAGGCCTCATAATGGTAACTCAATTGGAGTGGGAACTATCATGCACAAACTTTTGGGCAAAACACAGAACAACAATTTATTTATTTATTTTTTTAAACACCTAAACTCTCAAAATAGTCTACACTATAAAAAAACAATTGAATTTTTTCTTAACTAAGATGTAAGTGGAAATGTTTACTAACATTGGGTTAGCTAACTCACTCAAAAGGGCGGCATTAAAATGAGGGCTAATTATTCCCTAAGCGGGTCCTCGCAATCTTATTAGTTAATTTAATCAACCTAATTAATTTGCCGCTAATTAAAGTCGAGGGATATCTAGATATCTCAAATGCATTTAAATTATGCTGGGCTAATTGAATGATGATGAGGATATCTTAAATTAAAAATTTAATTATTCAAGCACACGCAAATTTCATTATTTAAGTCTAACCGGTAAGGGTTCAAATTCAATAATGTCATTTGCCAAATAAATCTAATTTTATACTATAGTCAATTTTAATTTCCCCTAAACCTTCAAATTTGACGATTTAAATAATCTGACCAACATTGGCCTTGTAGGTTAAAATCTCGTTTAAATTAATTAATAATTCTCGTTTACAAATTTTCCCCAAATTAATTTCCACTTGACGTCCATATTTAATTAAATACAAAAATTATCTAAGAAATATCCTTATTAAAATTCCTTGATAAAATTACGTCAATAATGCGATATGATAACTATATAAAATTTAATAAAATAAATTTAAATAGGCTTTCAACTTAACCTCAAATATGTATAAATAATTGTATATATACTTATATTAAAAAATATAGCATATAGATAAATTATATACATATGAACAATTTGGGTGGACAATTCTATATTTAAACCTATTTATACATGTACATTTCTTTTAATAAAAAGAATCAACTATGCCCATTAAATATTATAATGCAACTTATAAATTAATCTTAAATTTCAAGTTGTAATTTAAAAACTTAATTCAAATTCCCTCCCATTATTTTTACATGCAAACCCTAACCCAAATATGGCTAGGGTTGCATTTTTATTATTCTTGGTTATTTAAATGCTAACCCTAACCCGAAATTGGGTTAGGGTTGCATTTTTTTACATCAAATATTTTTCCCTTTCCTTTCTTAATTTGTTTCTTTTTTTGCCCTAACCCGAAATGGGTTAGGGTTTATTGTTTTTTTTTTTTTATGTTATTTCGAGTGTGTGTGTGTGTGTGTGCTGTGTGTTATGCAGGGCCAAAATAGGGCAAGACGACGACCGAATGAAGGTTGGATTTCATAGTGCGGGGCTCCCCTCGGATGCCACTCTGCGTACACATAGTGGCGGGCGGTGCTGTCCACTGTGTAAGCACAGTGGCGGCCCGAGCCGTCCATTGTGTCTACACATAGTGGCGGAACCTCCTGCGCCGTCCACTGTGTGTAAACACAGTGGTCTAGCCCGTGTGCCATCCACTGTGTTAACACACAGTGGTTCGGCCTTGGGGAAGGTACTCCCCCCTCTTTTTTTATTCTTATAATATATTTTTTGTTTAACATATTTAAAATAACCCATAGCTAGATGTAGATTGTTAAATAGATTAACTTATACCCTCATTATTTAAGACTAAATCTGCATATATTTTTCTTTTCTCTATTTTTTTTTTAAAACAACAATACAGTTTATGACAGTGAAGGATAGTAGCAAGCTAAAAAAAACTTTAAATAGTTTTATTATTATTGATTTTGTTTATAGATTAATTTTTCAGCAATGTATAAATAGGAATAAGAATGATAGTAATAAATATGACTATAGGAGCATTTTTAACTTCACTTAGATATCTATAGGGAAAGTAAAATTTACATGGTTCTACTTTAGCTTTCTGCTTTTTTTTTGTTCTAAGTAAAATAAAATGATAGTAGTAAATACATTTGCAGTAGCATATAAATAGCACAGAAAATACTAATAACATTAACATAACATTTTCTGCATTTCCCTTTTTTTTTTTTTCCTATACAATTTGTAGAGATAAATAAATAACAGATTTCAGTTTAAGGCAGATTCAAATAAGAATAACAACATCATAATATATTACAGAATTTAAATAAAAATGCTTTTCTTATATGAATGTATGAACTCAAGTTGTCAATCTTTACAAATGGGTAAAATACCCAATTAGTCTCTCATTCCTAATGAATGAGGACTTAACTAAATAACACATTTCTTTCTTTAAAATAATTACAATAAATACATGCTTATTTCTTTCTTTCTGCAACTAAGTAAAATCTGCAACTCCTAGCTTTCCTTTCCAAGCAACCTGCATTCAAAATTTTAAGGCTGTGACCATGGGGTGCTCACCTCCTAGCCTAGGCTTACTAGAAGCCACCCCTGAGCTTGGAGAACCAAGTCCTGGATGGGTTACACTCAAGCACACACAAAAAAGCAAGTGGAAAAACACAACAGACACATTCCCATCCCAAACTGAAAACTCCATCACATATTGTGATGTTTTACTAGGGTGGAAGTGGACCAAGTACCTTTGAGGAGATCTGCTAGATAGTAACTCACAGCCAACTCATGGCATCCAATAACACAACAAAAATCTTCTTAACCCCCATATCCTTATGACCCCCAATAGCAAACATGCCATTTTTCTCCCCTTATGACCCCCAAATGCATAAACAAAACTATGCAACAAGGGTCACATGGACAAACCCTTGAGATCACTCTCATGATGAGAGCCTCTAACTCTAAGGCTGTCAAACTCCTTCCACCCCCAAGATGTTTTTGCCCTCCCAAGGGTAAGATGGCCTTGGATACTCCCAAAACGCAATAAAATGCATAACAAAAGAAAAGGAAAGAAACCACATAAAAAATTTCTCAAATACAATACAAAGAAAAATTATAATATTTTCATTCAAGCATTCTACAAATAGATTTTAACATATAAGCAAGATAATGCACCTACCTTGAATTTGCCAAGGGTATTCTAGAGAAAGCTTGGAGAAGAGAAGCCCAATCCACAAAAATTTTCTGCAACACTTAGCCAAAATCCCTATTCTAAATTGGTTTTTTTCAAATTTTGCTAGATCTCCAAAAATGGAGAGTGGGTGATTAGCTCACTAAGCCTCAATCTCTAGCCTAAGAAGGCTTCTCTCACTCCTTCCAACCTCTTCGATAGAGTGAGGGACTCCCATTGGTTGGTCTTCCCTAGGTCTTACACACTCCCTAACCAAGGCACCTCAAGAAGAGGAATAAAATGGGGAAGAGGAATGACACATACCAAGAAGGTTCTCTAACCAAGGATGACACTCCTATAGATGGAATTCATCCATCTTGGGAAAACCACTTTTTTGGGTGGTTAAACAAGCCCCAGGGGAAAGACACATGGCCAAATTTGGCCTTCACCCATAGGTACCCCATGAGGCCTAATAAAAATTCTCTAAAACTGACTCTAGGAGTTGATTTAACCCTTAGAAAGTCCACCTAAAGTTAACCTACGGGTCAAATTTGAGTTGACCCTCCTTATGGCTCACTATCCTAGATTTCTTGGTACCTTCAAGGATAATTAGGAAATATAACAATTAAACAAAAAAGTAAATCTCTAAAAAAGGTGACATGACAATTGCCAACACAACATACAACATAAGTGTCAAGTGACACTACAAAATAACTCCACATCACAAATACACACATGGATATTGTCCCTTGAATGATTTAAACAATTTAATAAATACAATTTACACTCATACAAACATTTTACATTTACGAATAAAATACGATACATACGGGGTGTTGTCTCTCCAAATAGACAACCCCTGGTTTTATGAACATACATAGGCCTAGGCTTGATTCTCCATAATATTTTCATGGTCACATGGATAATTTCTTGTGCATCTCAATTTAAACATTAGTACTTTCCAATAGCCTCATATAATATTAAACACGTAATCAAGAATACAATTCAATCACTCTGCATAGAATCGACATTATACAATACAATTTGCCACATATCAAAGTAATTCACATAATCAATTCATCATAATCCTCATAATTTAATCCATTCGTAAGATATGCAAACATATTTCTTAGCATCATAATAAAGTCCTGCAAATCAAATAATGACATACATCATCTCAATGTTACCCTATTCTAGGATCATATAAAGTTCTATAACCACAAAGCATAGAAATGACGCATCAATATATCAATGTTACCCTATTCTGGGATCATATAATGTTCTATATCCATAATGCATAAAACTAAAGCATCCATAATAGTTCCAACATGGAAATCACTAAAAAGCTAGGATGGGTCAGGGTAGGGCCTCATACCCTCCCCCTCTAGGCATGAACGTCCTCCTAGAGTTCATCAAAATGATGAGGGTACTATGATCTCATACATGCTGCTTCCTCCCATGAAGCTGTAACCTCATCATAGCAATCCCATTGGACCCTAACCTGGTCCAGCTCTCGACCTCGAAGGGCCAATGTCTGGCGAGCCAAAATGCGAATGGGCTCTAAAGCTAGCTACCCATCTGACTCCACCTGCAAGGCATCCCAATCTAAAATATGAGACTCATCATAGATATACTTCCTCAAAACTGATACATGAAACACATCGTGGATGCGTGACAAGCTAGGTGGCAAAGCTAGGCGATAAGCAACTGGTCCTATCCTCTCAAGGATCTCAAAAGGTCCAACAAAGTGAGGTGTGAGCTTAGAACCCTTTCCATAATGGATTGAACTCTTATGTGGCCACACTCTCAGAAAAACTTTGTCCCCAACCATGTAACTCCGGTCTATCCTCTTTGCATCTGCATATTTCTTCTACCTATCCTGTGCCTCTCTAAGGCACTGTCTAATCAAAATTACCTGTTGCTCCATATCATGAACTATCTCAGGACCTATGACCACTCTATCCTCAATACGGTCCCAACTCAGAGGTGTCCTACAAGGTCTGCCATACAATGCCTGAAAAGGTGGCATCCCCAAAGAAGTGTGATGCCCATTATTATAGGAAAACTCTACTAAATGAAGGTACTCCTCCCATCTGGTCTGATGATCCATGACATACATGCGGAGCATATCCTCTAACACCTGGTTAACCCACTCTGTCTGTCCATCCATTTCCAGATGATAGGCTGTGCTGAAATTGAGCTTGGTGCCCATTGTTGCCTGTAATGCCTTCCAAAAGGAAGAAGTGAAGAGGGAATCCCTATCTGTAATAATCTTGCATGGAATGCCATGAAGCCTGGCAATGTCTCGCAAGAACACCTGTGCCATTGCTAGTGCTGTGAAGGTAGTCCAGACTGGTGAGAAATGGGCCACTTTGGTCAACTTGTCAACTGTCACCAAGATAGCATAATGGCGATGAGATGACATGGGAAGACCAATGATGAAATCCATGGATATAGTATCCCACTTCCACTCTGGTATAGCATGAGACTGGAGCAACCCACCTGGATGGCGGTGCTCCACCTTGACTCTCTAACACTCAAGGCATCGAGCTACTACCTTAGCAATAAGTTGCCGCATACCTGGCCAATGATATAACTGTCTCAAGTCTACATGCATCTTCTTAACCCCGGGATGTGCTGCATAAGGAGCTCTATGAGCCTCCATGACAATGAACTCTCGCAATCCCTCGGGAGAAGGTACATAGATGCACCCTCTATGGCGTAGTAGTCCATCGAATTCTAATGAGTAATCCACATACTTCCCCTCTAGGGTCTCCTGAGATTGAATCCTCTAACAAACCTCTGTATACCTTCCATCCTCTGGCAACCACTGCAATATACGGTCTCTCAAATCTGTGCTCATAGATATGGAGTATACCTCATGTCATCTCCTACTCAAGGCATCTGTGACTACGTTCTCCTTCCCTTTGATGTAGTGGACATCAAAATCATACTCTCAAAGGAACTCCATCCATCTCCTTTAACGAGCATTAAGATTAGGTTGGGTGAAGATGTCCTGCAAACTCTAGTGGTCTGAATGAAGCTCGAAGTGATGACCCAAAAGGAAGTGTCTCCACCTCACAAGTGCATGTACTACTACTGCAAGCTCTAGGTCATGTGTAGGGTAGTTAAGCTCATGAGTCTTAAGTTTCATAGACTTGTATGCTATAACTCTACCCTCCTGCATAAGGACTGCTACTAATCCATCCAAGGAAGCATATGTGCATACCATGAAATCAGCCGTGGGGTCTGACACAATAAGAATAGGTGCACTATTGAGTGCCCTTTTCAGATCTTGAAAATCCCTCTCACACCTCTTTGTCCACTCAAATTTCTTTCCCTTTTGCTAGAGGGATTGATGGGGTGTGCAACTCTAGAAAATCCCTCAATGAAACATCTATAGTACCCTGCTAGGCCCATGAAGCTCCTGACCTCTGTCACACTGGTTGGTGCTGACCAATCCATAATAGCTTTGATCTTTGATGGGTCAACTGAGATCCCATCACTAGATATAACATGCTCCAGGTGCTTGACCTCTGATCTAAAGAAAGCACACTTCGACAAACTGCCAAACAACTGATTGTCCCTCAAACACTGCAAAACTTGCCTCAAATTCTCCTCATGCTCCTCATTCCCAGAATATATCAATATGTCATCAAGGAACACAATCACAATTCGGTCGAGGAAAGTGCGGAATACCCCATTCATGAGACTCATGAATACAACTGGAGCATTCATAAGACCGAATGGGACCATAGTGAACTCATAGTGGCCATATCTGGTGTGAAACACGGTCTTGTGGATATCACTCCCCACAATCCTCAACTGATGATACCCTGACTTTAGATCTATTTTGGAAAACACTTTAGCACCCTGAAGCTAATCAAACAAATCATCGATCCTGGGCAAGAGATAGTGGTTCTTGATGGTTACTTTATTCAGTTGCCTGTAATCCATGCATAACCAAAGCTACTCATCCTTCTTCACGAAGATGACTGGTGTGCCCCAAGGGGAGACACTAGGATGAATGTGACCTTTCTCTAAGAGTTCCTCTAGCTGCATCTTGAGCTCATTAAGCTGATATGTGGTCATCCTATAAGGTGCTCTTGAAACTGGCTCGACACCTGGCACCAAATCTATGTGGAAGTCAATCTCTCTGCTAGGTGGCATACCAGGTAGCTCAGTTGGAAACACATAGGCAAACACCTCAAGTATGGATGATCATCTAGGGAGGGCTCCTTATCATTTTCTTCCTCTCTATCACTAATGGTGATAGAAAACAACTGGCATCCCTTTCGCATGCTTCGCTTAAGCTGCATAGTGGAAATCATACAAAGAGACACGAGCCTCTGAATCCCAGTGATTACTATGGGAGCACCATGATCATCCTTACACTCAATCTTTTTCAGGCGACAATCCATCTTGGCTTTGTGGGTGTAAAGCCAATCCATGCCAAGTACGATGCCATAAGATCCGAGTGGTGTAACTCTAAGGTCTACTAAGGTGGTGGTATTACCAATTTGGAGCGGACATCCCCTAACCTCTGAATCCATTGACATTCTAGCCCCTGAAGCGAACTCCACTTCCCAACTGACACCTTGCCTAACTGCCACTAGCCTGCAATGCTCCACAACCAATGGAGATATAAATGAGTCAGTTGCTCCTGAGTCAAATAATATAGAAATACCAACACCTTTGATCATACTTGCAGCCTCAATGACTGTGGCCTAGTGCTCTGCCTGGCGGTTGTCAACCGTTGCAAAGACCCTATGGGACTTGCCCATATCTCCAACTAGAGGCTCTGATGCTACCATCCTCTGACTACCTGCCATCTGACCCTGTGGGCACTCTCTCACCATGTGCCCCATGGCTCCACATGTGAAACAAGCACTGCGTGCCTGAAACTGTGCGCCCTGAGGCCTAGAGTAAGGTTGCCCACCTGTCCTGCTCGAACCACTGTACCCACCCCTAGAGGACTACTGAGTTTGTGTCGGAGGTGTGTATGTTCCTTGTGCTCTCTGGTCGCACCTAGGTCCCTATGACTACCACTGCTTGGGCTTGGAGCCTTGCTGTCCCTGAGGGGGTCTCTGCCTTTGACTTTGTTGTGACTGCTATGGAGGAGGGGGTTTATAGGACATAGGACCCCAATGCATTTCTGTGGTTGCCTTTCTAATGGAGTTTCTAAAACCCGAAAGACTGGGGTGCTGGGTTTTGGTTCTAAAACTGATCCCTCATGTCCTGTGGTCTGACCTGAATCTCCTCAGCTATCAAGGCCTTCTCCATGACAACTTGAAGGCTCCCTGGAGCGGCCATCCTTAGTGGTCCTGCTATCCCGACATTAAGTCTCTTGATAAATCGGTTGACGAGAAGCTTCTCGTCCTTTAGGTAGTCTACATAAGGTAGGAGCTCAATGAACTTGCTCTCGTACTGGGTCACTGAGAGACCCTTCTACTGGAGGTCGTGGAACTCATCTATCCTACGCTGCCTGAAGTGCTCTGACAGGTATCACTTCCTGAACCTCTCTGTGAAGATCTCCCATGTGAGGGTGTCTATAGCTAGACTGCACTTGTATTCCTCCTATCTCCACCATGTGGAGGCCATCGATCTCAAAAGGTGAACTGCAACTCGTGCCTTCAGATTGCTTTCGTAAGAACACAATGCGAAGCACCGATCTAGGCTCAAAGGCCAAGCCTCCACTTCTACCCCATCGATAGATCCCCCAAAAGATGGTGGCTGAAGGCGCAAAACCTCTCTGATCAAAACCCTTGGTTCTCGATGTGTCCTCTCAATATAAATAGGTGTGGCTGCTGGAGGTGGTCCAGGTAGATGAATGGACTCAGGCTCATGCTTAGCCTAGCCCTCTAAGGAATTATTTCTGCATGATGGTCTACTACTGGAAGCCTATCCTGCACTATCCCAATCAGGTTCTGAAGTGCTAATAAGATGTCTTGGTTTGGGTCAGCCGGTGGTTCAGGAGGGGCCTCCGGGTTCCCTTCTGGAACTGGTTCCTCCCTATCAACATCCTCATGTGCCATACGTGTACACTTAGGACCCCTTCCGCGCTTGCGAGCTTGTCGCGTAGTCAGAGGCATCATTATGAGAAAATAAAACAAAATAAAATAAAAAAATAATTTTTTTGGGGGAAAATTTAATAAATTAAATAGTTAAAGCGGAACGTAATGGAGAAAGTTTCCTAGTGTTGGAAACCTGGGACCTGTGGGTTATATATATAAATATATATACATATATTTAGAAATGCACATAAATATAAACATTAAAATATGTTTAAATTTGTTATATATATATATATTATTTTAAATATGTTAAACAAAAAATATATTATAAGCAAAAAAAAAAGAAAGAGGGAGAGTACCTTCCCCAAGGCCAAACCACTGTGTGTTAACACAGTGGATGGCACATGGGCTGGACCACTGTGTTTACACACATTGGACAACACGAGAGGTGCCGTCACTATGTGTAGACAAAGTGGATGGCCCGGGCCCGGGCCGCCACTATGCTTACACACAGTGGATGACACCGACCACCACTATGTGTGCACACAGTGGACGACACCGCCCACCACTGTGTGTACGCACAGTGGCATCTGGGGGGGAGCCCCACACTGTGAAATCCAACCTTCATTCGGTCGTCACCTTGCCCTATTTTGGCCCTGCATAACACACAACATACACACACACACTCAAAATAACATAAAAAAAACAATAAACCCTAACCCATTTTGGGTTAGGGAAAAAAAAAAAGAAACAAATTAAGGAAGGAAAGGGAAGAATATTTGATGTAAAAAAATGCAACCCTAACCCAATTTCGGGTTAGGGTTAGCATTTAAATAACCAAGAATAATAAAAATGCAACCCTAGCCCATATTCGGGTTAGGGTTTGCATGTAAAAATAATGGGAGGGAATTTGAATTAAGTTTCTAAATTACAACTTGAAATTTAGGGTTAATTTATAAGTTGCATTATAATATTTAATGGGCATAGTTGATTCTTTTTATTAAAAAAAATGTACATATATAAATAGGTTTAAATATAGAATTGTCCACCCAAATTGTTCATATGTATATAATTTATATATATGCTATATTTTGAATATAGGTATATATACAATTATTTATACATATTTGAGGTTAAGTTGAAAGCCTATTTAAATTTATTTTATTAAATTTTATATAGTTATCATATCGCATTATTGACATAATTTTATCAAGGAATTTTAATAAGGATATTTCTTAGATAATTTTTGTATTTAATTAAATATGGACGTCAAGTGGAAATTAATTTGGGGAAAATTTGTAAATGAGAATTATTAATTAATTTAAACGAGATTTTAACCTACGAGGCCAATGTTGGCCAGATTATTTAAATCGTCAAATTTGAAGGTTTAGGGGAAATTAAAATTGACTATAGGATAAAATTAGATTTATTTGGTAAATGACATTATTGAATTTGAACCCTTACCGGTTAGATTTAAATAATGAAATTTGCGTGCACTCGATTAATTAAATTTTAAGATATCCTTATCATCATTCAATTAGCCGAACATAATTTAAATGAATTTGAGATATCTAGATATCCCTTGACTAATTAGCGGCAAATTAATTAGGCTGATTAAATTAACTAATAAGATTGCAAGGACCCTCTTAGGGAATAATTAGCCCTCATTTTAATGTCGCCCTTTTGAGTGAGTTAGCTAACCCAATATTAGTAAACATTTCCACTTACATCTTAGTTAAGACAAAATTCAGTTGTTTTCGTTATAGTGTAGACTATTTTGAGAGTTTAGGTGTTTAAAAAATTAAAAAAAAAAAAAATTTTTTTTTGTTGTTCTGTTTTTTGCCCAAACAAATCCCATGTTGGCCTATGTTAGAAATTGAATTTTTTTTTTGACCAACAAGTACAAAAGGAGGTCTACCCCTCTCATTTCAAACATAATGAACAAATTCAAGATCATCTTACACTATAGAAAATTCAAGTGAGCAAGCAATCAATCTTCTATCAAGCATTGGATCAGAAGTGAAGTCAAGATTCAAGCATTGGCGATGACATTCATATTCTATGTTTTATGGAGACTTTCTACATGAAACACTAATTCCTTGTGAAGAAAAACAAAAATTCATTAAAAGGTATATCATTAGTGTTTCAACCATTTTCAACCTTTCCCTCAAAAGGAAAGCATTTCCATTATAGTACTTCATTTACATTTCACTTCTATTTCATGGTTTATTCCAAAACTGAGGTTTGACCTAAGGCAAAACCCTATTTCCAACAATTTTGCCCTTTTTACTGTGTAGAACAAGTACAAAGTTGTGTTTCGAAGAATCAACATGATTCACAAAGATGAACATGATCCCCTTTGGACAACAAAAAGTTCAAAAGACCATGGAGACCACCACCATGGTCTTGACAATTTAGGCCGAATTTATGGGAATAGATCCAAACCATCATCTACTGCTTAGTTCTAGGTTTGTGGCTATTTTTGATGACTGCATCATATTGTTTATGTATAATTCTTTCGATATCCACACATTTATCATAATTTTAACATATTTAATTAATTCAATTCAAATCTTAGGGAAAGACAAGTTTCATCTAGGAAACTAGGAATTTGATCAGAATCTAGATCTATCAAATTCTATATTTCCCCGATGTGATGGTCCCTAGACAAAAATTAGTGGTTTTACTACATGTAATGGTGAAACCCTAATTTTTCACCAACACAAAATTTAAATCTTTCCCTTTAAAATATGTTCCAAGTAATCTCAAAGCAACATTCTGCTGGGTGACAAAGTGGACTCTACATATATCTGTGACATCCTCCAGGTGTTTGGTTAGTGCTTTCCCTTCTTCTCCATGGAACTTACAAAAGGATTTTAATGCTGAAGCGGGAATATGATCCTATTGGTTAGGTGGAGTGGGAGGGGCTAAAGGGATTCCACTATCCCAATTGACAAAGTTTTGGGGTGGTGTTGGGAGTGCCATTTGGATCTAAGGTTGGGTACTGGCTTGAGAAACTTGTACTACAAAGTGTTGGGATCTACTAATATTCACCAAGGGTGGAAGTATTAAGCTTGGGTTTTGTGTAGTTTTTGACCTGGTCACTGGTCCTTGGCTCATACAATTTTTTCTGATTGCTAATCAACCTATTTGTGATTTTTCCCATCGGGAATGCTAGAGAATACTGTTGATCCTCAATCGGGTCTAAAAACCTAAAGAGATGCAATCAAGAAGTTTCACAAAGATGGGACTTAGTGCATTCTGTGAAATAACTTCCAAGATTTTAGAAGCTGACTCTTTGTAATTGTAAAAAGCGGGGTGAAAAGGGAAAGGAGAATAGAAACACAACTAATGCTAATGTGATACGCCAAAAATTGTAATGCTAGGTAGTTCCCAATTAAATCATGGACATAATATCCTTAAATTAAGTACATTATACATTCACTCTTTTTATAGTTTGAAGGAGAACAATAAGCTTAGAGCTCACAAACATAAAATCTAGATATTCAAACCATAAGTAGAGTTATTTACTAGGACTCATAAGAAACTTATGTCTTCCATTTGTTAGACTTGTGTGAATAATGTTGTCATTGATATCAAACTAGTCATCTGGTTTTGAATCAGACAACGTTTGAGGCTTGGATATTAGCCTGTATATTATGGACATTATAGATGTTATGGAAATTCAATTTGTATGTATGTGTAGTTCAAGTGTTGTGGTTTTGGTTATAAGTTATTATGCAACACAAACAACCCTGGATGATGTTTTTGTGGTTTCATTGAGTTCTCATTAATCCTGACATCTCGGTGTTAGGAGCTCTTATTGATCTCAGTATTAGTTATATGTCTTGGTGTTAGCATCTTTGGTAATTATCAGATGTATCTCTTCAAGATTTGTGTTGTGGTTTCCTTGGTTCATGTGGAGTCTACTTTTTGGAGATATTGGGCTTGATCTTGTGATAATGGGTCAGTATTCTTGGGTCCGGATGACCCTGCCCCTTTTCTATAATCTCGGTATATGCATTGGTAATCTAAGTATGAAAAGGAAGCATGTAGAAGTCTTGCGGAGGTCGACATGAGCATTTTGGTAATGTGTTGGGCTTGACCGAGACACTATTTTTGTGAGATTTTGCCAAGATCAAGGGCACAATGAAAAGTATAAAAATAGAGACAAAAGAATGACAAGAACAAACTGTATTCTCATCAATATGAAAATGATCAATTGGATTCACCAATACAATGAATATAGGCCTTCTTATATAGGCAAGGCCATATGGATGTACGAGCACACAATCATGACATGTGGCTCAATGAGAAACAAGGGTAGGTAAGAAATACTAGGGGTAGGTAGGAGAAATAATATAATATTCCACAAGAGGTGGATGACCCACCGAATGTGGAGTGTAACAACAAAACAAGACCAAAAAAGGTGGAATTTCTCCTACAAGCTCTATCCCTATGTGCACACTTCCCTAAGTGTCTCAAATCCAAACTATGAAGAGATGCATTATCCTAAGTTAACTTAAGTAAAGTGTAATAATATCCATAATGAATATTTATTTACACCAACACCCCCCCTTAAGTGCAACTTAGGGGAATGAAGACTTAAGTCAACAATGCAAGATGGGTCCTGGCTACTAGGCCATGAAAGGTACCCATGTACAATATGCAAATGCAAGCAAAACTATGCAAAACAATCTCTCACAAACGGAGAAAAGGAGAAAACCCAGTGGGAAAAAACTCCCCCCCAAAAGAGAGAAGAAAGAACAAAAGACACTCAAAGAAGAAGGACAAAACCTCAAAGAGGAAAAAGTCCCCCCAATAAGAGAGGAAGAAGAAGTCAGCTGACCCCCCCTAATGACACATCCTGCACCCCCAAGAGAGCTCGCAACTGATGGAACTTACTCTCAGTGAAAGGTTTGGTGAATATGTCAGCAACCTGCTCATCTGTAGGACAATACTGCAAATCAATGACCTGCTCCTGAATGAGCTCTCGGATATAGTGCATATGAATCTCGATGTGTTTGGTCTACTGGTGCTGGACTGGGTTCTTCAAGATTGCAATAGCACTCTGATTGTTGTAATGTAGAACTGTCGGTCATGGAGTGGTGAACCCAAACTCTATGAGAATCTACTGGAGCCAAATGGTCTTAGTCGCTGCGTTAACAGTGCCTCGATACTCAGCCTTAGTCGAAGAGAGAGCAATAGCATGTTGCTTCTTGCTCTGCCAACAAATGGGGCCTGAACCAAGGTGAAAACTGTAACCGGAAGTAGACTTACGATCATCAAGATCGCCAACCCAATCGGAGTCTATGTAACCAACCAAGCGAAGTCCTATTCCTACTACATAGTGAATCCCATAGTGATGTATACCCTGGATGTAATGAAGGATGCGTTTGGCAGCTTTCCAATGAAGCTCATGTGGTTCCTGCATGAAGCGGGAAACCATGCCAACTGCAAATGAAATATCAGGGCGTGTAAGGGTCAAGTAGATGAGACTACCCACAAGTTGATGATACAAAGTGGCATCAACTGGTGGAGAAGAACACTGAGCCTCAAGCTTGACTCCTGAAAGAAAGGGAGTCAGGGCAGGCTTACAATCAGCCATATGAAAGCATGCAAGTAGATCAAGAGCATACTTGGGCTGTGATAGTGTAATCCTAGAAGGTGACTGTGAAATCTCTATCTCGAGAAAGTAATGCAAAAGACCCAAGTCAGTCATAGCAAATCTGTCATGCAAAGCAGATTTGACCCTGCTAATGATGGATGCAGTACTCCCTTTAATGATCAAGTCATCAAGATAGAGCACAAGTATCAATTGAGAATAACCTTGGTGCAAAATATAGACATTCGGATCAGAATGACACCTGGTGAACCCTGCAGAGAGAAGAAAGGAATCCATCTTGGCATACCAAGCCCTGGGGGCCTGCTTAAGGCCATAGAGAGATTTCCTTAGTTTGCAAACCAAGGAAGTATCCTAAATGAAACCCTGTGGCTGCTCCATATAAATCTCCTCATCAAGATCACCATGAAGAAAATCACTTTTCACATCCATCTGATGTACAGCCCAACCATGAGCTGCAGCAATAGCAAGTGTCAAGCGAATGGAGTTCATCTTGGCTATGGGCGCAAAGGTCTCCGTATAGTCAACAACTGCAACCTGAGAGAAATCTTTCACAACAAGCCGAGCCTTATACTTATCCACACTACCATCCACTACAAACTTGGTCCGATAGATCCACTTACATCAAACCATCTTTCTCCCCTTAGGGAGATGGACTAAATCCCATGTGTTGTTCCTCATCAAGGAACTATACTCTTCCTCTATCTTGGTCCCACTCAGGAACCCCTGATGCTTCATTAAATGTCTTTGGATCAGAAGCGGTAGCAATGAATGCATGTGGTAGATCCTGATGCTGTGATCAAGTTCTCCATGTATCTGAAGGATCCCCAACAAGAGAACCTGCAGACTCAAGTGCCTGTCGAGCCCAACGAGGTCTAGGTGGAGGTGGAGAACGAGGCTCCTCAATTGCAAGTGGACCCTGCAGAGGTGTAACCTTGCGAGTCGGAGTTGAAGGAGTCTCATCATCTGAATCACTAACATCACTATCCACAATGGAGGAAGGTGGAGGAGGTAGAGAGGCTAAGCTAGGAGATCTTTCCTTAAAGTGAACACTCCTCTCAATGAACACCTCATGTGTCTCAGGATCCATCAATCTATATGCCTTAACACCCTCAGGATATCCAACAAATATGCAAGGCCGACTCTGAGGTTCCAATGCCTTGCATTTTTGCGGAGGTATACAAGCCCATGCTGGACACCCAAAGACTCTAAAATGTCTCACAATTAGTTTCCTACCAGCCCAAGCCTCAAAAGGAGTAATACCTTGCAAAGCTTTGTGAGGAACCCGATTCTGGATTTGTGTGGCACAACTGATAGCCTCTGCCCAAAAGGCGAGATCAAGAGAATGTGTATGAATCATACAGCTAGCCATTTCTTTGAGAGTTCTATTCTTGCATTCTGCAGCTTTGTTCTACTGTGGAGTGTATGCGACAGAATGCTGAAGATCAATCCCCTCAAATGTACAAAAATCCTCAAGTCTTTTGTTCACATATTCCCTTCCATTGTCTATGTGAAGAATCTTCACCACTTTCCCGGATTGCTTCTCCACATGAGTCTTGAAGTCCTGAAATTTGTCAAATACTTCACTCTTATGAATAAGAAAGTAGACCCAAGTGAAGCGAGAGTAGTCATCAATAAAGGTGAGGACATAGCGGGCCTTGCTAAATGAAGGTGCTGGAAATGGACCTACTACATCGCTGTGAACAAGTTGAAGAACTTCCAAAGCTTTCCAAGCTTTCCCATTATCAAACTTCTCCTCGAGATGCTTTCCCATGGAACACTCGGAACATACACCCTCTAAAAAACTGATTCGAGGTAGACCTGTGACCATGTCTTTAGTGCTGAGCTGCTGAAGATAGCGGTAGTTGAGGTGACCAAACCGCTCATGCCATAGCTTACTTTCAGAATTTGAATGAGTAAGCAAGGCCCTAGAAGGTGAACTTGGCACAAAGTGGGAGAATGAATAAAGCCTTGATTCCCTTGATTAGCCACCAAAGCCTGGGACTTTGAAGACTTGAGAAGCCCCATGTTCAACAACTTAGATTGTTCCAATATCAACATTTCTGTGAAAGCATCAAATGAAGGACTAACATAGGAACTCCCCACTGTCAAATGATGAGTTTGGAAGCTAGACACAAATGCTGCATATTCTAGTGCAAGCTTGTCCAACAAGTTGAATATCAACTAAGCATCCTTTTTGTCAATTCCATAATCCTTAAGCTTTGCTCTTAGCTCATTTACTTTGGTGACATAATCTTGGATTGTATCAAAAATCTTGGGATCCAAGTTGGTGAGCTCATTGTCAATCTTATAACCTCTGATTTCATCAACTTGACCATACAATTTCTGAAACATATCCCAAGCATCTTTGATTGTAGTACACTTCTCAATATGAAAGATGAGGTCATCTGATACATACTTGCGCAAAGTTCCAAGAGCCATACAATTCTTAGTGAGCCATTCTAACTGAGCATTAGGATCAGCCTTAGGATCAAGTGGTGCTGCTATTGTTCCATCTATGTAATGCGTGAGACCTTTTTCCATTAATTTGCTCCATACTTTAATTTTCCATGATGCATAATTATGTGGAGTTAAAGGTGGAAATTTATGAGGACTCATTGCAACAAAAATGAAAGAGCACAAGGAAAGAGAGGCACAATCACACTAGACACCTCCCCAAATTCACTCAATCAAAGAACCCCCCCAAAAGTGATGATTTGACACTTTATACTTAGTGCATGTACAATGGGCCACTTGTAAAAAATGGCAAAGTGGACTTCTGATTTCAATTTTACAACTGCCTCAATAAGGCCAAAAGAGACTCAAACTAATAATGCAAGAGATCTAAACTAAGATCCAAGCAATTTACAAGTACCAAATAGGCCAAATAAGACCAATATCTGAAAGTATAATTTCTACTTAAAATATCTAAAATATGATCATATATTATGAAAGTAGATGAAAAAAAATGCACTTAAAAAAAAAACGGCACCTAAAAAGGAGGTCATATGAGCTCAAACGAGGCCTTTGAAGTTGTAGAATTGAGGATTGGACAGGTACAACTGAGAGAATCCGAAAATTTTGAAACACCTGTGCACCAAAACCAGAAAATAACCACACCATTGCGAATAACATGAAAAATTATCTCAAATAAAAAAAAATTGCACCCAAAAAGGAGCAAAATTGAGCAAGTTATGGGCCTCCAAAGTTGACCCAAAAATTCAAACTGCTCAACGGAGAGGGGTCTAAAAATTTCCAAAAAAAATGCTGATTGGGCACTGACTGGGTGCTGACTGTGCGCTATTGACTAAGCAGAAGGTACGGATCCCAAAAATAATTTTCAATTTTTTCAAACTAGAAAATAATTTTTAGAAAAAAATAATTATTAATTTTTTTTTTTTGAAAAAAATCCAAAAATTCCGTACCGTATTGCTCGAATTGGGCAGAAAATTTCCTCCACACCCAAAAATCAATTTTTGCCAAAATAGGTCGAATTTATACTCAATTTTTATGGAAATGGCCTCTCGGATGCAATGGTGAGGTCAAAAGCGTTCCAAGATGCTTCCAAAAAGAGCAGTTCCTTAGATCCAAAAATAGAAGCCTTCCACGATGTCTCCAAAAACCAACCAATGAATCCCCAATGGCTCTGATACCATGTGATATTTTGCCAAGATCAAGGGCACAATGAAAAGTATAAACATAGAGACAAAAGAATGACAAGAACAAACTGTATTCTCATCAATATGGAAATGATCAACTGGATTCACCAATACAATGAATATAGGCCTTCTTATATAGGCAAGGCCATATGGATGTATGAGCACACAATCATGACATGTGGCTCAATGAGAAACAAGGGTAGGTAAGAAATACTAGGGGTAGGTAGGAGAAATAATATAATATTCCACAAGAGGTGGATGACCCACTGAATGTGGAGTGTAACAACAAAACAAGACCACAAAAGGTGGAATTTCTCCTACAAGCTCTATCCCTATGTGCACACTTCCCTAAGTGTCTCAAATCCAAACTACGAAGAGATGCATTATCCTAAGTTAACTTAAGTAAAGTGTAATAATATCCATAATGAATATTTATTTACACCAACAATTTTGTATCTATACCCTTCGGTATCTATATACATATACATATGTAGTGGTATGATAGATTGAACAAGGTGAATGTATGAGTGAAGTTGAGTGATGTGCAAAAGATAGTTGACAGCGAAGATAGAAAAGTGTGTGAAGTGTGAGTTGCAGACAACAAAGGCAATTAGTGTTATAGTAGTGTATCAGTCCTTAATCAGACTTGTTACAAGATAGTTGGACAAAGATCTCTAATCGGATCTACTATAGAGTTTGAGATTTCTACTATGAGCTTAAACTTGGAACTGATCCCATACATTTGAACATGCAAACCTTTTCAGTTCAACCTTTTTAGTTGCAGTGAGCATTTCGACAGTTAGCCATCTTTTGTATATCTGTAGTGAACAGTTTGACAGTGAGCCATTTCTGTAATCTAGCAGTGAGCCACCCCTTTGCAAACTCAAACTATAACTAGTTATATTATCTTGAGAGTTAACACTTTCCGTGGTTTTTCCCATTTGGGTTTTCCATGTATAAAATTCGATGTTTATATTGTGGTTGTTTTCTTCCTGTCTATTATGCAATAACTGCTTTATATCAGTGAAGTGTGTTTGATAACAATTATAATCAGTGAAAATTTTATTTTTGAATTTATGGGAATACTGATTCACCCCCCTCTCAGTATTCTGGTGCTTTCAACTTGATCAACAATTGGTATTAGAGCTTTGGTCTCTTGTTTTAAAAGCTTAACTGCTTGAGGGAGATCCGTATTGGTTGTCATGACACCTATATGCTTAGGAGAATATTTTTAGATGGATGAAGATTTGAAGACAATTGTTGAAGATTTGGAAAACAATGAATCAAAGAATGAAGAATTGATTGAATATGTGCAGGAGCTGAGAGAGAAAATCCAAAAGTTCAAGTTGAGACATAAGGATATTAACAATCAATTGAAATAGGTGAATGAGACTATCAAAGATCTGATGCGGAAGATTGAGGAAAAGGACAAGACAGAGTAGCTCTTGAAAGAGACATTTAAGTTGAAGTTTGAAGAAAGTGAAAAGCTTGAACAAGAGGTGAAGAACCTGAAGGCAGAGAATAAGATCCTTGATAGCTATAAGCTCCTAGAAGATTTGATCAGTATGCAACAAGGTAATTCAGATAAAACTAGACTTGGCTTCCAAATCGGTATGCTCCCATATCATAATGATAAAGAAGAAAACAAAGAAGTCAAAAAGAAGAAGCCAACATATGAGAAGAAATCCCAGAGTCAGAAATCAAATACAAGAAGACCATCGGTCTCAAAATCTAATGCATAAAGGCATCTATCTTTTAATGGCTATTGTTTTAAATGTAATAAATTTGGTAACAAGGTAGTAAACTATAAAAGTATTGAGTGTTATGGTTGCAAGATGTTTGGACATAAAGAAAGTCTTTGTAGGAATCATGTTGTGAATTAGAATTATAATCCGGTTGTTGCAAATAAGAAGAGTTACGACTTTCGTGAATAGTAGTATGTTTGCAATAACTATGGAGATAAGGCCAGTCAATGTAGATATAAATCACACTTGGTAAGATTTGAGAGGAATATTTTTAGTTATTTCAAATGCAAGCACAACAAACATTATAATAATCAATGTAGGAATGGAAATGAGGAAAAATTTGTTGAGAAGAATGTGATGAAGAATGATGAATCAAAGAAGAAATAAAATTTAGTCTGGAGAAAGAAGAGTGAGAACAAAGGAAGTGAGCCTGAAGTATCGAAATTCCGTGCAAGCACCCCTTCCTTTGATAATTAAGTTTAGAGCTTTGGGTCAGGGGGAGTTTTTGATCTGAAAGAAAAATATTCTACCCTCCTTGTCTGAATGGATCAAGTCACTAATTCAACATTGATAGTTCTTGAGTGGTTTTCGGTAATTAGAGGAATCTCAAAAAGATAGTTCTTGGTGGAAAAACCCTAATGAAGTATCTTTAGCAAGATAAGTATCTATTTTTTAGTTCATTTGTTACATATCAATTATTTGCTTGAGAATATTATGAATAGTACAACAGTAGCAGAGTGAGCAACAACAACAATCATGGAAGGAAAATTGATCGTTGGAGAATCTAGCAACAAGGAATTTCAATCTGTGGACAAGGTGCTCCTGGATAAGTTTAGCCTAGAGAAGATCAAAGTTGTTGAAATAGGTTTGAAGGATGATGAATTGTAGAGGGTCAAAGAGTTGGAAGGCAAAGGTCTAAATCTATGGACCAAATTCCCTTGGTTTGATAATGCAGAGGTTATCAGGGTAATTCTTAGTCATATGCGAGATAATTGCATTGTATTGGACAAACCCTATCCAATCATGAAGGAAATCATTTCTAGGGTCACTGACTTGTGTGACAGTGGAAAAGTTTCAGCAAATAAGTCGATCTTGAATAGAGAATTGGAAGCCCTAACTAGCATAAAGGGTGATCAACAAGCTCTAATCATTAACACAATCATCAACCCTGTGGTGAGGTGTGTTGCCTATGGAATCTCTTATAAAATCTATTTTTGAAATAGGGAAAGAGCCACCTCGACAATTATGGTATTTATGGTACATATGCTTGTAATGGAGAATAGATCATTCGACTTGTGTGAATTGCTGAAAACATTAAGATGACAAAAGAGAAGAATCATGCTTTTTGATTTTGGGTCATTGCTTGTGAGTTTGGTTATGTGTTGTTCAGAATGCCTTTTGAAAAAGAAAATGTCATTTGAGAGTCTATACTTCCTATTGCAAGACATATATTTAGATATTTGAATAGTTTGGCTAACAAAGAGGAAGTTTGCAATGGTTATTTCAAATCATTTGTGGATATGTGGAGAGTTGGCTTGGTTTCTATGTCTTTCTCTTCTAGTTCTGGAGATTCATCCTCTAGAATGAAGAAAAGGAGACAATTTGTTGTTATTGGTGTTTCAAAGCCAAATAAAAGAAAGATGGAAATGTCATGGTAATTGAAGATCCAAAATCCCCTATAGCTAGAGGATTTTCGAAAGCTGATGAGCAGGAAGCATGAGATTCAGATGATGAGTTTGTTTTGCTAAAATCGGTTGAGAGTGTAGATGGAATTCAAAAGACAGGTGTGAAATGACCGACCTAAGTTGAGTCACACAAAATTGAGAGCGCTGATGAAGCATTTGATTAGGAACAATATCAGTCTCGAAGATATCAATAGTTTTCTTCTGAAGTCTTTGAATGAGGTCCTAAAAGAAAGAATATTTGTGTAGGAAAAAGGCCTAGATATGCAGAGTCTACTGAATGAATGAATTGATGCACACAATAACTTGTCAATATGTATAGAGGAATTGAGAGATTGTATCCGCAGTGCTAGCAAAGTCTATAGATATTTTATTTCTTAGCTAATAGCTACTGTGAAGCACAAAGATAAGGTTGATGCTATTGAAGATGAATTGACAACTATAGGGAAGTATTTCAATTTTCTGAATGATAAGGATGGTGAGTAGAGGAAAAAGTTAATTCTCTTCAAGTTGAGCTCCTTCTGCTGCAAAGGAAAAAATAAGACTTTGTGAGTATGTTTTAGAAGGTCAAGGAAATTGTTGAAGCTAAGATAGAGAACTTTTTGGCATTTCTTGAGAACGTATTTGAGTATCAAAAAAATCCAACTACTCTGGATAATCTTTCAAATTTGGTTGATTTTCTAGTTGAGTGTAGAAGTATTTTAGTGAGTATCAAACTAGCTATACATTCTTGGGAAGTTCTTCCTGATCTGAAGGAAAAGTACAAGCTTATATTTATGAAGAAGAGCAGCTGAAAGTTTTTTTGTGTAAGGTTCAATTTCTACTATTTTCTATTATTTTTTCATCAAAGGCATCCTTTATCCTTGATGTCAAAAGGGGGAGAAAGGAATTCAAGGAATGCAATTTTGAGGTTTTAAGGAATTACGTGAGTAAGGGGGTTGTGTAATGTTTTGAATATGTTTTGCCATCAATGACAAAGGGGGAGATTATTAGACTTGTGTGAATAATATTGTCATTGATGTCAAACCAATCATCCGGTTTCAGACCTAACATTTTTTGAGGCCCGAATATTATGGTTGTTATAGATGCTATGGTAATGCAACTTGTATGTATGTGCAGTTCAGATGTTGCACTTTTGGTCAAAAGTTATTGTACAGTATGGACAATCTTGGATGATGATTTTTTGTGGTTTCATTGAGTTCTCATTAATCCTGACATCCTGGTGTTAGGAGTTCTTATTGATCCTGACATCAGTTATGTGTCTCAATGTTAGCAGCTTTGGTAATTATCAGATGTATATCTTTGATATTTGTGTTACGGTTTCCTTGGTTCACGTGGAGCCTACTTTTTGGAGATATTGGGCTTGATCTTGTGATAATGGGTTGACATTACTAGGTTCGGATGACCCTACCCCTTTTTGGTAATCTCAGTATATATATTTTTAATCAAAATATGAAAAGGAAACGTGTAGAAGTCTTGCAGAGGGCAACATGAGCATATTGGTAACGTGTTGGGCTTGGTTGACACACTATTTTGTATCTATACCCTCCGGTATATACACAGATATGCATATGTACTGGTATGACATATCGAATAAGGTGAATGCATGAGTGAAGCTGAGTGATGTGTGAAAGATAGTTGGAAACGAAGATAGCAGAGTGTGTAAAGTGTGAGTTGCGGACAACAAAGGAAATTAGTGTTGCAATAGTGCAGTAGTCCTTTACTGGACCTATTGGAGGATAGTTATAAAAAGATCTCTAATTAGATCTACTATAGAGTTTGAGATTTGTAATTTGAGATTAAACTTGGAACCGATCCTATGCATTTGGAGATGCAAACCTTTTTAGTTCAACCTTTCCAATTGTAGTTAGCATTTTGGTAGCTAGCCATCTTTTATATATGTCTAGCAGCGAGTCATTTTTGTATTCTAGCAGTGAGATACCTGATAGTGAGCCACCCCTTTGTAAACTCAAACTATACTAGTTATATTCTCCTAAGAGTTAACACTCTCTATGGTTTTTCCAATTTTGGTTTTTCACGTATAAAATTTGGTGTTTATCTTGTGGTTGTGTTCTTCATGTCTATTCCACATTAACTGCTTTATATCAATCAAGTATGTTTGATAACAATTATAATTGGTGAAAAGTTTATTTTTGAGTCTATGGGAATACTGATTCACTCCCCTCTAAGTATAATAGTGCTTTCAACCTGATCAACACCATTCACCATTTGAACTAATAGTTTGATCTTATTGACATTATATGATAACAAGATATCATCTACAAGCCACCAAAAGAGTTAAGAATAACATGATAGATATCTACTTGTATTTGATAAACAAAAGACATAAATCTCAAAACATTCATCAATAACCTTGACATAATACTTTAAACATGTCAAAAGATGAAAACACAAAAAGGCCAAGATGGCACAATCTATACGTCTTTCTCTATTTTTTGCAGAAAGTATAAGTCTCTAATCCAAAGAAAATTCCCCCCTTTATAATTTTGATATCATAACCCTAAAAGAAATCAAGGAACCCTGACTTGTTTCCAGTCTGAGGTGGTAGATGGTCATTAAGATGGTCGCTTTAACCACCTTACTCTCGATCTAATCCTAATTCATATCTTTTAATAAGTGCCCAATGAGATCTCAATTCTCTTATCCTTCTACAACATTGTCAGTGCTATTACCTCATTCTTATCATTTTGTGCAACTCACAATCTCTAGTGCAAGGATTAGGTGCAAGAAATAGAAAACAAAACTATGTCTTTGACCTTGAACACATGGCGACATAATGGGGAAAAGACATACTCCATTCTCTGAAATCTTTGGAAGTCCAATGGGGAAGCCACATGGAATATGCACTATCAGAACTTTGGGATACTTTTATTCATGTAGTGGAAACTATACATGTGGAGATGTAGTGGGGATCATCCAAAAGGGCACGCGAGCCTACGATTCAATCCCACCACAACACTAGTAACAAGGCGTGATCAAAATTTCAAAGCTAGACACAAAACAAAGAGGGAAAAAACTCGAAGACACAAAAACATATGACTTGTGAATTTTTATTCACAATAAGTATGCAAGTATTATTAATTTAGAAAAAAGAATATGCATACAATATTAATTTATGAAAATATTATACGATGATTCAAATATTTTTTATTTTGGTGTATTTAGTTCAAAAATATCAGAACAAGTGGTTCTCGAGGATCAGGACAAGGCAACATTCACATGTCCTTGGGGAACTTACACATATAGGGTCTTCCAATTTGGACTTTGTAATGCACCAACTACTTTTCAAAGAGTTGTGTTGTCTATTTTTGTAGACTTGATTACTTCATGTATTTAGGTGTACATGGATGATTTCACAGTGCATGGAAAGACATTTGATGAAGCACTGGTAAGTTTGGATAAAGTATTACAAAGATTCAAGGATCATAGATTATCATTAAATCATGAAAAATTTGCTCTTATGATGACTAAAGGAATTGTTTTAGGACATCATATTTCTAAAAAGGGCATTAAAGTTGATCCAAAAAAGGTGGAAGTCATTCAACAAATTGAAATTACACGGACTCAAACTAATGTAAGAAGTTTTCTTGGACATACAAGTTATTACAGAAGATTTATTGAAGGATTACATAAAATTGTTGAGCCTTTGTTTACTTTGCTAAAAAAGGATTTAGAACTTTTGTGGATGGTTGATGGCTAGAAATCATTTGAAGCTATCAAGTATACCTTGACTACCTATCCTATTATCAAAGGACGTGTTTGGGGAGAACTATTTCACATACATATAGATGCATCTAATCTAGCTATTGGAGCAGTCTTGGGACAAAAGGACGAGAATGGAGCAATGCATGCTATTTATTATATTAGCAAGAATTTGAGTTTGACAGAGAGAAATTACACCACTACTGAAAAATAATTTTTAGATGTTGTGTATGCAATAAACAAGTTTAGAAATTATATTACTGGTTACAAAGTATTTATCCACACTGATCATGCAACCATTCAATATTTAATGAACAAAGCTATTGTAGATAGTCGAATAATAAGATGGTTGATACTTTTGCAGGAATTTGATATTACCATTGTGGATAAACCAGGTAAAGATAATATTGTTGCTGTTTTTCTCTCAAGAATGGTTTTGTAGGGGATTAATGAACCAGTGAATGATGCATTTCCAAATGAACACTTTTTTTCTATTTTAGTTTAATCACCTTGGTTTGCTGATATTGCAAATTATCTTGTAACAGGGAAGTGCCCAAATCATTTGTCCTAAGAAAAAGAAAAGATTAATTCGTGAAAGTTCTAGATTTTAATGAATTGATGGTATTTTATTTAAAATATGTCCTGATCATATTCTTTGCAGGTGTGTACAAGAAATTCATCATGGAAGATATCACTTATGTGGTAAAATTCAATTTTGAATGATTCCAACAAGAAGATAGAATAAATGAGCTAAATTAATAACCATCAATGACAGTCTATCTCTAAAAAAATTAAAATAAAAATAAAAATTAGGGATGATTAAAAACCAGAAATGGCAGTCTATCCCAGGGGTGAATTGAAAACCATAAATGGCGATTCATACCTAAGGAAAAAGTTGAAAACTAGAAATGGCGGCTTTTTCCAAATCAACTATAGTTTGCTCGTGATGGCTCTCAATTATTCAAAAATAAGTCTTTTTGTTGAATTTGTGGTCCTCTAACTCCTGATTGTTCATGAAGTAGAAATTACATTTGCAAGAAAAATTGTCTCATTTTATTTAATTTTTATTTAGTCTATGTAGATAGAGCTCAGAGTAACTCCTAATCATCTTGTCAATTTATTATTGATAAGTCGATACTTATGCTCCAGATGGCTCTTAATCAATATGCTGCTTTGTCTTGTTGGCAAAATGATCAGTTCTGCATGATAGCTCCCGATGATAAGCATTAATCAGTTCTTTGTGGAAGCTCATGGAAAATATACATTAAATAAGTAAAAGGTATACATTTGTTGCAAGTATTATTTTTGAATTTTTTTTTTCTAGTTTTGTAGATATAAAGTAGAAAGGAAATGATGAGCATTAGTCTCGTTACTTTTAATTATACTTTCTAATTAAAACTTTTAATATTTTGTGAACTAATGTGCTTGGCGGCAGATCTAATGCATGCATATTTATTCCTTTATACTATTATATTATGCTAATTAAAAAGCATATTAGAAGTAATATCTTGTGATTAAATATTTTAGTTTTTGTTTATTAATATGGATGAATGGTCGAATATTCAGGATATTTATCATTGTGTTATGTTCTATTTTCTTGGATGCATTTTCAAATGTGTTTGAAACTAACTAGTAGACATGGAGTTATGAATTCCAATTCAGCCAACGTGTGAATGATGATCACTCCTGATCGCTCTAGCTGGAGAGATACCCTTGATCTCCTCTAAGTTTGTTTCATCGGTTGTTTCCATGAACTCCAACTTCCATCTGAAGTCATTAATTCAACATTAATTTTTCTTCAGATAAGTTTTTAGTGGTTACTTTATTTTAAGTGGGTAACTTTGTATTTGAATTTAAATAAGGATATGTAAAAATATCCCTTCGCTTTCAGCGGAAAGCTAGTTAGATAGTCAATAGTTAGAAAAAGTTAGAGTCTTGTATTTTGTAATCTTTAAACTTGTTTTACTTCCTTCTCGAATTTTATTTCAATGAAAATATGAAGTTGATCCAAGAATAGTTGTGTTATGGATCCCACAAGAGGAAGAGCAGGGCCTGCTCGACTAAAGGGAGGTGATCTTTTGTTGGTTTTATTTCTATTCCAGTTCTATACATTTGGTTTTATTCCATTTCAATTTGTTTAGTTGTGATAAATTTTTAGTAGATAAAAATTGATTGCAAAGATTGTAGTTGTTCATTTCATGCAAAAGTACTTTAATGAATGGATATATTGTTAAAAATTTGAATTTTATAATTCTGCTTAATTAGATTTAATGATGTATTTTTCTTTCATAGTAACTATTAACGATGATGGTATTTGGAACATAGATTCTATTTGGACTTTCTCATGGAATTTCAGTTTGTTGTCAATGTTTATTAGAGTAGATTTCAAATTCTGCAAGTGTAGAATAGATTTTGTTTCTTGGAAGTAAAATAGATTTGATTTTCTTGGACATAGATTAGAATTTAAATTTTGAAGTGTCTTAGTTTTAAATAGACAATTCCATGAATGAATCCTGATCGTGTCTTGTTTATCTTTTAATACAAATGTTAGAATCCTCTTTAGGATAATCTTCAATCTTTTTATACTTAGTTTGTAGAATATCTTTAAAATTTCAATTTAACTGTAGAGAAGAGATCCTGAAAGCTCCTGACGGAGCATGACCAAACCTAAGTCACTATTTCACATTGCAAAAACCCCCAACCTTAATCAAATCCCTATCACAGATAGCTTTAAGACACATCTGGTTTGATATTGAAAATAAATATAATGGTGCAAGTTGTGACATCAACGATCTTGCCCAGAATTCTTAGCATCGTTGTTGGGGATTATTGTTGGCCATTTGGTGGAATTGGTTATGTGTTGCATTGATGTTTTGTCATTGATGTCAACACTAGCTATTTGGATGCTTTACGGGCACCCTTCTGGTCCCGATAGGTTAAGTGGTTTCTAGTTAACTTGGATCCGACATGATCTAGCATAGTCTGGTGATGGAATTGGCTTGCTCATGATACATATACTCATATTTGGTCAATTGGTTTTGGTCTGGTGATTGGATGCTATCCTGCTTTCTTAGATGCTTAGTTTCTGGTTCCAGAGAGGGTTTCACCAGCAGAGATTTTGGATGAGATCTTTGATGAATTACATAAATGGTGTTGGTCAAGCTTCTGATGAAGTTTCAATATGCTGTTGGTGATCATGTTCGAGACTTGGCGGTTGGAGATCATTGCTGAAGCGTGTGGACCTATACTTGGTCCCGGTTGATCTAGATTAAGGACTGTCATTAATGTAATGTGTGGATAGGACCTATTGATGCATTTTCAAGATGTCTTATGTGTTGATATTACTTTTTTGGTCTTAGGTCGACATGGTATATAAATTATGTAATTAGTGTATTGTCTGGTGGTCGACCTGATTGTTTATGGTCAAGGGTTTGTATAAATAGATGTAAGATCTCATTGTAGATCATCGTGGTTAATGTAAGAGGTCATGGTTGAGGAATGTAATGTATGAATAATGTAATATCATTCATGCAGAGGAGTTGGTTGATCATTGGAAATCAAACTGGGTTTATGTAAGAGGATTTCGTCCCCCGGTAGTGAGATTAACCAGAACTGTACTCTGGCATAGGAGATGCTATCTTTTACAGTTCAACACTTCTCTAGATTGTTGTCTGGATTTGTATGTAGTCAGTGAGGCTCCTTTTGTGATGAGCAGTGTGCTCTAGGCTATTGGCCTTCTTGCAAGTGTAGGCCCCTTCATTGTAATTCACATACTTACTGCAGAAGTATTATCTGACTATGGGTAGGCTTCCCACCACATTTTTTCCCTTTACAAGGTTTTCCACGTACAAATATTGGTGTCATGTGGATGGTATTTATTTTGTGATTATTGTTTAAGCTTAATTGGTTTAACTGATATTCTGGTATTAAAGTTTGAATTGCTAATGCTTTCAGTAATCTGTGACAACTTATTCACCCCCCCTCTCAATTGTCTTTTGGTTATTTGAACTGTCTAACAATTGGTATCAGAGGTTTGGTCCTCTCTGCAGAAAGCTTAACCACTTGAGGAAGATCCTATGGTGACTAACAGTTCAAGTTCATCTAGTTCTTTTGGAGCTATCTTTTGAAGGGATATATCGAGGCTTGATGGAACAAATTACATAGTATGGAAGATTCAGATGGAGACTCATCTGAGATGTCTTGGCAAGGAGATTTGGGAGATAACACAGAATGGTGTCACACCCTTTAATTTGGGATCTGGCAATCCTCCTCTGACAAACCTGCACAAGGAGCTTGAGAATGATTGTAGAGCAAGAGAAGCCCTCTCATGTGCACTTTCTGATCAGCAAATAATGGGATTAACCGACAAATCATATGGAAAAGCTATATGGGATAAGTTGGAGACTCTTAATGAAGGTGACCCTACAGTGAAGATTGCTAAACTTCATGGTTATCGGGTGAGATATGAAAACCTGAAGATGGAAGAAGATGAAAGGAATACCGCATTCATGGAAAGGGTAAATGAGATTGTTATGAGAATTCAATGTTGTGGTGAAATTGTAAGCAAAGATGAAATTGTTTTTAAAGTCCTGAGAGCCCTACCACCGGCTTACAAAATGAAGGCTACTACTATCAATGAGTTGAGGACAATGGCTAATACATCTATCAACAAAGATACCTTGGTTGGGAAACTATCTTCTTTTGAGCTTGAGGAATTTAGACCTTCTGGAGCTGTGAAGACTAAACCTTCTTTTCATGCATCTACATCTGCAACCGGTAAGCAAGACTGGAAAGCTTTATAAGTAAAGGAATGAGAAGATATGAAGAAAGAAGATGATGAGTTTGAGAAACTTGAAGCACTATTTGCTAGAAGAGTACTGAAAGGACCGGTAGGAAGTAAGTATGAAGGAAAAGAACCTTTTAAATGTTTTGCATGTAATAAGATTGGTCATTTTGCATCTAGATGTCCTGAAAGAAATTCAATATTTGAAGAAAGAGTTAAAAGATCATTTAAGCCTAACCCTGGATATTAGAACAAGTATAGATTCAAGAAAAACAGAGACAAATCATGCTACATAGTGGATGATGAAGGCATTACTAATTCAAAAGATGAACCGACAGAAGAAACTACTAGTGGATTCGGCAATGGGAAGGAATGGGTGTTCCTGGCTATCAAGGAAGATGATTTGCCACTGGAAGAGAATGTACCTGAAGAGAATGCACTTGCTGCTAAAATTGAGGACAAGGATGAATGGGTAATTGATAGTGGTTGTTCACATCATATGACTAGAGATAAAGGGAAGTTTTCATCTTTGCAAGAATTTGATGGTGGACTAGTTAGATTTGGAGATGACAAGACATGTATGATCAAAGGAAAAGAACTATATCATTGGATGGTAAGAACAATACTGACAATGTTTATTATGTTGAAGGTTTGAAGCATAATCTTTTGAGTGTAGGACAATTGGTAGATAAGGGATTTCAATTACAATTCAAGGATGGAAAATGCAAAATCATTAACAAATTTGGCTTGGAGATTTTTAACTGGTACACAGACAAAAGGTAACATATTTCATTTGAACTCCAGTGAGAAGACATATTTGATTACACAAATTGATGAAAGTTGGCTATGGCATAAAAGGCCATGTCATGTGAATTTTGATTGCATTGTGAAGACCAGTTCAACTAAGGTTGTTAGAGATATACCTAAGATTATGAAGCCCTATAATCTGGTATGTAAAGAACGTCAAATGGGTAAACAAGTCATAACCTCTTTTAGGAGTATAAAAGATAAATCAAATGATGTTCTTGATCTTATTCATACTGATTTATGTGGCCTTGCTAGAGTTAAAAGTTTTCATGGCGATAGATATTTCATGCTAATCATTGATGATTATTCTAGAATGATGTGGGTTACTTTTTTGAGAGAAAAATATGAAGCATTTGAAAATTTTATAATCTTTAAGGCTAAAATGGAAACTAAGATAGGATTGAAGATCAAATGTTTGAGATCAGATCATGGTGGAGAATTCACATCCAGTAAGTTTAATAAATTTTGTGACAAGCATGGTATAAGAAGACAATTTTCTGCTCCCTGGACACCTCAGCAGAATGGAGTTGTGGAAAGGAAAAACATAACTATCTTGGATGTTGCTAGAACAATGATGATGGAAGCTAATCTACCTCATATCTACTAGAGAGAAGCAGTGAGTACATCGGTTTATACATTCAACAAAGTACACATGAAAGGAGAAATCGGTAAGAAACCTTATGAATTATGGTTTGGCAATAAACCTATAGTTAAGTATTTTATAATTTTTGGTAGTAAACGTTATATCAAGAGAGATGATACTATTAGGAAATTTGATCCTAGAAGTGATGAAGGCATATTTCTTGGTTATTCTAATGATAGCAAAGCATATAGATGTTATAACAAGAGATTTCCGAGAATTATGGAGAGTGCTAATGTCAAAGTAGATGAGCTGAATAGAAGTCAAATAAAAGTTTATGAGAAGGAGCCGACAGTGGAAATGATTATATCTGAACTGGTAGCACCTTTACTGTAACAAAGAGATGAACTAGTTACTCCGACAACATCAAAGAATTCTATAGTAAGTGAAGAAAAGGGAAGAGGAACAGAGAGTCAAAAGACTCCTAGGTATGTGAGATTGAATCATTCTAAAGATAAAATCATTGGGGATAAGAAAAATGGAGTGATGACAAGAAGAAGACTGGCAACTAATTAGGTATGTTTAATTTCACAAGCTAAACCGGTATCAGTAATTGAAGCATGTAAAGATGAACATTGGTTAGAACCTATGAAAGAAGAATTATATTAGATTGAGAAAAATAACACATGGACTTTGGTTCCCCGACCTAAAAATAAAAATGTTATTGGAACTAAATGGGTTTTTAGGAAAAAATTGAATGAGGATGGTCAAGTTATAAGGAATAAGGCTAGATTGGTTTGTAAAGGATATTTTGAGAAGGAAGGAATTGATTATGGAGAGACTTTTGCACCGGTAGCTAAGATTGAAGCTGTAAGATTATTTCTTGCCTATGCTGCTTATAAAAATTACAAGGTTTATCATATGGATGTTAAATGTGCATTTTTGAATGGGGATCTTGATGAGGAAGTTTATATTGAGCAACTTGATGGTTTTTCACTATCAGATGATACATATATGGTTTGCAGGTTAAGGAAAGCTTTATATGGACTGAAACAAGCACCTAAAGCTTGGTATGGAAGGTTGGATAAATATATTTTGAAGCTTGGTTTTACTAAGGGCAGTGCTGACAGTAATTTATATTATAAAATCACTGATGATGATATACTAATTGTTAAAGTATTTGTTGATGACATTATTTTTGGAGGTGAAGATAAATTGTGCATATAATTTTTAAAGAATATGGAGAAAGAATTTGAGATGTCTATTATTGGTGAGATGAAATTTTTCTTAGGTTTGCAGATTACTCAGACTGACAAAGGTATTTTTATCTGTCAAACTAAATATGCTAAGGAATTGTTGAAGAAATTTGGTATGGGAGATTCTAAAACGGTAAGTACACCTATGGTTACAAGTGAGAAATTGACAAGAAAAGATGTTTCTGCACTGGTAAATCCTACAAGATACAAATCTATGATTGGAGGTCTACTTTATTTAACTCAGACTAGGCCTGACATTATGAATGTTGTTTGTATTATTTCAAGATTTCAGAGTGATCCTAGAGAAAATCATGAGATAGCGGTGAAAAGGATTTTTAGATACTTGCAAGGTTCGTCAGAATATGGCTTATGGTACCCTAAGGATGATAGCTTTACTTTATATGCATATACAGATGCTGATTGGGCTGGAGATGTTGATGACTGGAAAAGTACTTCCAATGGAGCTTTCTTTCTTGGAAAGAAGTTGGTTTCATGGATCAACAAGAAATAGTCATGTACTTCTTTATCTACTGCTGAAGCTGAGTATGTTGCTGCTGCTACTAACTGTACACAAGTTTTATGGATGAAGCAAATGTTGAAGGATATAAAGGTGGATTGTGATGCACCAGTAATTATTCACCGTGATAACTCTTCTGCTATTGATATATCAAAGAATCCGATATTTAATTCTAAGACAAAGCACATATCTATCAAGTATAAATTTTTGAAGGAGAAGGTGGAAGCAAATGAAATTAGACTAGTTTATGTGAACACTAAAGAACAAATTGTAGATATTTTCACTAAACCTTTATCCAAGGAAGCATTTGAGTACCTGAGAGACAAATTGGGGGTTTCTACCCCTCTAGTAGAGACTTGATTGATGTGGTTTGGCATCAGTGTGGCATGCATTATCAGAGATACTATTCATTTTGGCACTGATGTGGGATGCTACTACTCAGTGGGAGTAGTCAGCTTTTAGATTTAGAGGCTTATGTTTTTGCTTTGATATTTCTGTTAGATTTATGGCGTTGTTGTCAAAGGGGGAGTGATAGTGATGTGAAAAAGAGAAAGAATGCAAAAAAGTAAAATTCAAAGGGGGAGAGATATGAAAAAGGAGAGATATTGATATTCAGAGCTATATGTAGGTGATTGTTGGTTGTCTTCCACATGGGGAGACTTGTTTGGCATTTCTTGGTACTTAGATGTTTTTCACATCTAGTGTTGCCATCAATGCCAAAGGGAGAGATTGTTGGCCATTTGGTGGAATTGATATGTGTTGCATTGATGTTTTGTCATTGATGTCAACACTAGCTATTTGGATGCTTTACCAACACCCTTCTAGTCTCAGTAGGTTAAGTGGTTTTTGGTTAACTTGGATTCAACATGATCTAGTATAGTCTGGTGATGGAATTAGCTTGTTCATGATACTTATACTCATATTTGGTCATTTGGTTTTGGTTTGGTGATTGGATGCTATCCTGCTTGCTTAGAAGCTTGGTTTCTAGTTCCGATAAGGGTTTCACTGGTAGAGCTTTGAGGAGATCTTTGATGAATTGCATAAGTGGTGTTGGTGCAACTTCTGATGGAGTTTCAAGATGCTATTGGTGATCATGTTTGAGACTTGGCGGTTGGAGATTATTACTGATGTTTGTGGACCTATACTTGGTCTGATTGATCTAGGTTATGGACCGACATTAATGTAACATGTGGATAGGACCTATTGATGTATTTCCAGGATGTCTTATGTGTTGATATTACTTGGTTGGTCTTAGGTCAACATGGTTTATAAATTATGTATTTGGTTTATTGTTTGGTGGCTAAACTGATTGTTTATGGTCGAGGGTTTGTATAAATAGATGTAAGATCTCATTGTAGATCATCATGGTTAATGTAAGAGGTCATGTCAAGGAATGTAATGTGCAAATAATGTAATATCATTCAAGCAAAGGAGTTGGTCAACCATTGGAGATTGAATTGGGTTTATGTAAGAGGTTTTAGTCCTCTAGTATTGAGCTTAACCAAAACTATACTTTGGCATAGGAGATGCTATCTTTTGTAGTTCAACACTTCTCTGGATTTGTATGTAGTCAGTGAGGCTCCTTTTGTGATGATAAGTGTGCTCTAGGCTGTTGGCCTTCCTGCAAGTGCATACCCCTTCATTGTAATTCACATACTTACTGCAGAAGTATTATTTGACTGTGGGTAGGCTTCCCACCATGGTTTTCCCCTTTACTGGGTTTTCCACGTACAAATATTGGTGTCATGTGGATGGTATTTATTATGTGATTATTGTTTATGCTTAATTGGTTCAATTGTTATTCTAGTATTAAATTTTAAATTGCTTATGCTTCTGGTAATCTGTGACAACTGATTCACCCCCCTCTTAGTTGTCTTCCGGTTATCTGAACTGTCTAACAATTAAAAGATCTAGCTACCAAAGTTGAAGCCTTAGTGTTGATAGGGAAAGATATAAGCAGTTGATGAGAAGAGCTAGAGATCCTTTTGGAAGGAATCTTCTAAGACATTACAATCTAGAACAACTGCAAGAGGATCAACAAAATAATTTCAAGGAACAAGTCGAACAATTTGAACACCAACAACAAGAAGAAATGGGAGATCAAGTAGCAGAGGATCCCCCACCCAATAGGACATTTTCATATCCTATTAACTTGAATTTGAGAGATAATGAGCCTTCAATGAAAAATATTTTACCTTTGGTCTTACCCACGTTTTGAGGAAAAACTTCTGAGGATCCTGATAAATTTCTCTTTTAATTTAAAGTCCTTTATTAGACTTATGATTACACATTTGACAATTAGAAGTTGAAGTTATTCCCTTCTACCTTAAAAGAGTTAGCACTACGAGGGTTTATGGGTTTATGAGGTAGTTATATCTCAACATGACAAGAAATAGAAACTATATTCTTGGATAAATACCAAGATTATTGTCAAGTAAGAGATATGAAAGAAGAGTTGTTTCAAATGAAACAAATGGAAGATAAGAGTTTGGAATATTATGCTGAACGATTTATGTTTGTGTATAAAACTTGTGTTGAGGGACTCAATGATGATGTTAGCAGGACAATTTTATTATGAGGAATTGATGATGAATCAAGAGAAGCTTTCAATTTAATGGGAAAAGGAGATATCAATAAAATTCCTTTGGAAGAATTTATTGATATTTGTAGAAACTACTCTAGGGCCAGAGTTGGGACTAGGAATTTTAGGAGAAATAAAGATTCATCACCTAATGTATCTAAAGTAATGAAGGAAATAGAAAACCTAAAAAACTCATTTACTCCTTCATCTCAACACTCATACAAACAAGAAGAACACTGATCCCTTAGCCATTTACTGTTCCAAATGTAGGGGAAAACATCTTTTGAGAGAATGTCCATTGAATCAGGTTGATCTTTGTGAGATTTGTGAAAAGATTCATTCAACAAGCTCTTGTAATCTCTCACTAGATATTAAAAACCATCTAAAGAAACCTCCCATTGTTGAAGAAGAGATTAACTATGTTGGACAAAGGTCTCAAAATTCTAAATATAATGCTTATTCAAGTCAATTTGTTCCTAGGAATAATTAAAATTTGAATCAGTGACAAAATCCTAGTTAGTGGATCCCTCCATATCCAATGCAACCACCCCCTACATCTTGGGGACCTCCAGAGTGGTTAGTACACAATGGAATCAACCACAATGATAGCAAAACCAACCACTATGGCTACCATAGTATAAGCCTAATCCACAGCCATGGCAACAAAATCAATCTCAATTTTAACCATGGCAAAATCAAGGCCCAAAATGACCTTAGGGACAAACTCCACCTCTTATCGTAGGACCAAATACTTCTAATGAACAGGTAAATCAACCTCAAATTCTAGGTCAACTTGTCCCAAATTTGAAGAACAACTGTCCACAACACACATTCAATGTTGATTCTAATCCTCCTACTTTAAATGTAATAGAAGTTGACGATATTCAACTAAGAAATTGAAATATTCCATCAAACCCGTTTGATTTGGACAAGGAGGGGGGGAAGAGTGAAGAATCTCAGAGGAATGATGATGATCTTGATAAAGTAAAGGAAGTAACTAAAGAGGCCCCCTATCCGGAGCATTTGAAGACATCACATATAGCTCTTGGTTCCTCCCAATCTATTCATATTAGCATGGTAGACTCACCACTCCTCCATGAGTTGAAGAATACCAATATAGAGATTCCTTTGTTACAAGCCATCAAGGACATTCCAAAAATTAACCAGCTTGTCAAGTCACTTTATATAAAAGCACCTAGAAGAAAGAAGAAGTTTCCTCCCACAATCCAAGTAGGGACCAAGCTTACTGATGTACTGTTAGGAAGATTGTTTCCTCATAAATATACTGACCCTGGGAGTCCTGTGATTACTTTGAGCATAGGATGAGTTGAGATACCTAATGTGTTGATTGATCTAGGAGCAACCAGAAACATTATCACTACAGATAAATTAGAGATGTTGGGAATGTCAGGAATTCAACCCACAACAACTGTACTTTAGTTAGCAGATCAATATACTATCAAACCTGAAGGTGTCTTGGAAAATGTCATAGTCACAATTGATACATGGGATTATCTAGTAGAATTTTTGGTACTCAAGGCTAGGAAGAGGGAATCAAGATACCCAATCATATTAGGAAGACCTTGGCTAGCAATTACAACAACATTAATAGACTACAGATCTGAAAGTATGACTATTTCAAATGGTCAGAAGTGGAAGGAATTGGCCCCTTATCCTCCAACAGAGCCAACGTTTCATTTTGAAACTCATTATTGGATTGATAAGGAAATGAATTCGGAAGGGGATGGAGTGGTTGAGTTAGCTATGGTTACCTTATCTGAACATATCGAGGAATATGAAGAATGTGTAGAATAGGGAGAAAAGATAGATGATGGTAGAATGCTCAATCAGAGAAATGAAGAATGTTCTTCCCATGAAACAATTAGAAGGGAGAACAAAGTTCTACATCATAATGATATATATCCTTGTCCTCATAACACCCTTATTGGAGACCCATCTGAAGGAAAAAGTGATACCAAAGAAATTTCAGTCTCAATGGACAAACCTCTCTTTATCAATTCACCCTTTCTTCTAACATAAGAAGAGAAGTTAAAACTCATTTTGGAGAAACACACTAAAGCATTTTCTTGGGAGTATAAAGACATGAGAGGAATACATCTTTCAATTTGTACACATCATATTTATACTGAAGATGTTAAGCCTGTGAGACGGGGACAAAGAAGAATCAATCTATCTCTGAGAGACTTTGTTAAACAAGAAATAAAAAAATTATTGCAAGTAGGATTCATTTATCCAATTTTAGATAGTCACTGGGTTTCACTATTGGTTATAGTCCCTAATAAAAATGGGAAGTGGTGTGTTTGTGTAGATTACAAAGATTTAAATAAAGCCACCAAAAAGGATTACTTCCCTCTACCATTTATTGATCAAGTTTTGGATAACCTAGCTAGCAATAATTATTTCTCTTTCTTGGATGGATTTAGTGGATGCAATCAAAAACAACTGGCTCACAAGGATTAGGACAAGACAAAATTAACATGTCCTTGGGGAACTTATGCATACAGGGTCTTACCATTGTCATGCCCAAACTTTTGGGCACAAACGGAATAATTTTTTTTTTTTAAAACACTCAACTAAGTACGATTAACTTAAATAAAATAATGCAACTAGTTGGGTTTTATCTATATTTTGTGTGAATCAAATAATTAATTTTAATTTGGCGATAATTAATCTAAGTTATAAGCGAGCTAATAATTCTCCACAAGAGTTATCACTAATCTTCCATTAATTAAAAACTCACTTAGCAATTAATCTCCAACTTAATATATAATCTCTAAGATTAATTGCCCATAAATCTCTTATAGTTCATTAATTACTTAGGGTCTAAAATTAATTTACCCTAACTCTTGATTAAATTAACCTATTAAATAAAATATCCATTGATGAGAAGGTGTCTAGTAAATTCAAAAGAAGGGGCCAGCTCGGCTTATAGGCATATTGCTATTAACTCCCCAAGTCAATCTACAAAAATTGAAATTTATTTCTTCATAAAAAAATATAATCTTAATCTATAAATCTAAAATTTAGGTATTAGATGCCCTTAGATTTCAAAAGCACCCTTATTTAAATTTAACAATATATGTATATTTTTCTTTTAAAGGTTGGGTTGATGCCTTTGTATTTTTAATTTTATATATATATATATATATATAAAACTATATAATACTATACATTTTTAATAGACATACTTTTAATGTAGGCATTTGTTTTCTAAACAACTTTATTATATAAATAAAATAGAAACAACCTTATAACCCAACTGAGATAAAGTAAACCTACTCACCACCTTCCCATCCTCTACCATCTTGATGCCTTGCCCTAACCCCAATTTCGGGTTAGTGTTTTATCAAGGCATCCTTTAATTTATTCCTATAATCTTTTTTTTTGGTGTATGAAATGAAAATGTTCATTTTAGTGCAGGTTGGAGGAGCCATGGAGGAGGCGGCAATTATCACGGGGGCCATGAGACGAACAGCGGCGACCGAGCATGTTGGTGGTTACCGCCGAACCAAGACTTTGCGAGGGGGGTTATGGTTTTTAACAGACCACCATAGTGGCGCCTTGGCACCACTATGGGTCGCGCCACACAGCGGCGCCATGGCGTCTCTGCGGGACACGGCCCGCAGTGGCGGCCAAGGCCGTCCCTGCGGTTCACGGCCCGCAGCGGCGCCGCGGTGCCCCTGTGTGCCCTCGGCCCACAGTGGCACCTCGACACCTCTGTGGGTCACGACCCACATGGGACACCGTGCCGCCCAGGCCCTTCCGCAGAGAGCTTCGGCTACACGCATCCCGGGGGTAGGGTTTGGCTCCGAAGGAAAATGCATATTTTTTTTTTGTTATCTCTTTTTTTTTATATATAACATACAATATATTTAAATGCATAATTTCTTGTAGGAATAATATTTTCAAAAGGGTTTCACAAGCTGGAACTATTACTTAGTAAAATTATGCAGCCTTATATATATATATATATATATATATATATATATATATATATATATATATATATATATATATATATATATATATATATATATATATATATATATATATATATATATATATATATATATATATATATATAAAGCATTCTGCTTGTTTCATTTATTTATTCATCCCTTTTTTTTTTTTAATAACATGCAAAAATTAATAAATGATTAGCAGCAAGAAGTAAATACAATAAACATTTTCTATTTTGTCACTAATTAGGCTTTAAATTTTGCCCTTATCTTTTTTATGTACAAATCTTAAACTGATTATTTCCTTAGCCTACTAGACCTAGTTTAGAGGAAATAAGATAACTAGATGGTTTATTTGTTTTAAGCATTCTGTAACTAACATCTACAATGCTTTCTAACAACAACTTAAAATATAACCTTTTTGGTAAACAAATTAGATCTAAAACTAAGTGCTAATCTTTTTGATAAAATAAGCTATGGGAAAATAAATAACTGATTTATTTATTTGCAGCAACATAATAACATAAAAGAACATGTAGTAATAAACTAATTTTTTTATTTTTATTTTCAGAATACACAAAAATGCATCTACTTTTTGTAAAACATGGAGATTTAAATGCAAACTAATACAATTCTTCTTCTCTTTTTTTTGTGTGCAAAACTAACCCAAATAGGAAAATATATTTCTTAAGCAAATTTAAGCACAAGGTAAATACGAATACAAATGGGTTTGAAAACCCAACCAATATTTCCCTTCCAAAGGAATTTTGAATAACACAAATTCACTTCTTTTCTTGTACATAAATACAACATAGCTCACTTTTTGTTTTTTACAAACTTCAATAATAAATACATTTGTCTTTTAAACTTTTCTGCAACATAAAACAACAACTAAGCTCTTTATTCTTTCTTTTCCCATCCAAAGCAACCTGCAATAAAACACAACTTTGACCATGGAGAGCTCACCTCCCAGCCTAGGCTTACTAGAAGCCACCCCCGAGCTTGGAGAACCTCGCGCTAGACAGGTTACAAACAAGCAAACAACACAACATATAGGCATACACTCAACAAACATCATCCCATCCCAAGCTACACTTCACCACACTTTGTGATGTTCATTCCACGGGTGGAAGTGGACCAAGTACCATTGGGGAGATTTCAAGCCAAAAATTACAACTCAAGCCACCTCATGGAAATACAAAATACAACAAGGATACATCTCCATACCTTATGCCCCCCAAAGGCTCAAAGGCCATATTTTCTCCCCTTATGACCCCCAAATGCATACACAAGGCTTATGCAGCAAGGGTCACAAAGGACACCCTTGAGATCACTCTCCATAAGGAGAGCCTCTCACCCAAGGCTGTCATACTCCTTCCACCCCAAGACCATCCTACTCCCCCAAGAGTAGGAGATCTTGGACACTCCCAAAAAAAAACAAGAACACATAAACAAAACGTAGAAATGAAAACTACACATTCTTTTCTCCAACAACAAATTTACATAAACACATCTTTTCCACAAGCATTTCTTTCCTTCAACAAAACAACATAAACTAACATAAACAACATAAATAAGAGGAAAATAAAACCAACCTTATTCTACCAATAGGTATGTTAAATTTAGTTGGGGATGAGCTGCCCAATCCACACAAACTTTTCTCCAATCTTCCCCCAAAATTCTATCCTACATCTAATTTTCAAAGCAAAAGCATAATCTCCAAAAATGGAGAGTGGGTGATTACTCACTAAGTCTCCAATTCTTGCCTAAGAAGGCCTCTCACACACTCCCCAACCCCTTGGGTGAGGTGAGAGTTCCCATTGGTTGCTCTTCCCAAACTCTTACACATTACTAAAACTGGAAAAGGAAAAGGTGAGAGGAGGTGGGGAAGAGAGTTTGACATCAAAAGGGAAGGTTGTCTATCCTAGGAGGAACCTTCTAAGTTGAATTTTCGTTCACCTTGGAAACACCACTTTTTGAGGTGACTAAACAGTCACATGGGAGTAGTCGCATGTTTCAAAATACCCCTAACCCATACGTATACCCTTTGGACCTTTGGAAAAGCCCTAAAACTGACCCTAGGAGTCCTTTTAACCCCTTAGAAACCCAACTGAAGTTTACCTACGGGTCAAACCTGAGTTGACCACTCCCAAGACTCCCTACCCAAGGCAAATTTGGGACCACACTCATGTTTTTGAATGGCTTTGGTAGAAACAAAACTCCCTCCAAGAGACAAGTCAAAATCAATGACACTAATCAGCACATGTGTCAAGTGACACAATAAAAATACAATATAAAAAAATCACACATGGAATTTGTCTCTTGTAGGATTACACATATACATAAAAATTAATTTTTAACACTCAAGCATCATACACTTCACAAATAAAATACATTACAAACGGGGTGTTGTCTCTCCAAATAGACAACCCCTGGCTTAACAAATGTACATTGGTCTAGGTTTGGTTCTCCATATAAATTCCATGGTCACATGGATAATTTTCCTGCGCATCTCAATTAACACATCAGTAATTCCAAATAATCACAATTTATACATAATTAAATTCATGGATTTCATTGCACATCAAATACTCGTACATTTGGCAACAATAATTCAATATCGCATTCATTCAAATTCGATTCCACATAAGCAATTAACATAATTCTCAAAATTGAACCATTCATAAAATAAGCATCATTTTTCTATCATCAAAATGAAGTCCTGCAATTCCAATAATGCCATTCACCATTTCAATGTAATTCTAATCTAGCAACATATAAAGTTTCATAATCATCATGCATAAAATAAAGCATCAATATATGTCAATGTGATCCAAATCATGAAGTCATATAGGTTCTAAATCCATAAAGCATAAAATAAAGCATCCATAATAGTCTCAATATGCAAATAACTGAAAATGCCAAACTGAGTCGGGGTAGGGCCTCACAACCATTTGGACTTTGTAATGCACTAGCTACTTTTCATAGAGTTGTGTTGGCTATTTTTGCAAACATGATTACTTCATGTGTTGAGGCGTACATGGATGATTTCATAGTGCATGGAAAGACATTTGATGAAGCACTCGTAAGTTTGGATAAAGTATTACAAAGATACAAGGATCATAGATTATCATTAAATCATGAAAAATATGCTCTTATGATGACAAGAGGATTTGTTTTAGGACATCATATTTCTAAAGAGGGCATTAAAGTTGATCCAAAAAAGGTGGAAGTCATTCAAAAAATTGAAATTATAAGGAATAAAACTAATGTAAGAAGTTTTCTTGGACATGCAGGTTATTATAGAAGATTCATTGAAGGATTCAGTAAAATTATTGAAGCATTGTTTACATTGCTCAAAAAGGATTTAGGATTTTTGTGGATAGCTGATTGCTAGAAATCATTTGAAGCTATCAAGTATGCCTTGACTAACTCACCTATTATCAAAGGAATTATTTGGGGAGAACCATTTCACATACATACAAATGCATCCAATCTATCTACTGGGGCAGTCATGGGACAAACGGATGAGAATGGAGCAATGCATGCTATTTATTATATGAAAAAGAATTTAAGTCCAACAGAGAGAATTTGTACCACTACTAAATTTTTTTTTTTTAGTTATTGTATATGTAATAAAATTTTTTAGATATTATATTACTGGCTACAAAGTATTTATTTACACTAATCATGCGACCACTCGGTATTTAATGAACAAAGTTGTTGTAGGTAATCGAATAATAAGATGGTTGTTACTTTCACAAAAATTTGATATTACCATTGTGGATAAACCAAGTAAAGATAATGTTGTTGCTGATTTTCTCTCAAGAATGGTTTTGTAGGAGAATAATGAACCCGTGAATGATGCATTTCCAGATGAACACTTGTTTTCTATTTCAGTACAATCACCTTGGTTTGTTGATATTGTGAATTATCTTGTAACGAGGAAGTACCCGAATCATTTTAGTCCTAAGCAAAAGAAAAGATTAATTCATCAAAAATATAGATTTCAATGGATTGATGGTCTTTTATTTATAATGTGTCCTAATCATGTTCTTCACAGGTGTGTAAAAGAAATTGATGTTTATGACATTATACATGCATGCCATAATGAGCTAGAAGGAGGATATTATTCTGTGATCAAAACACTTCACAAGATCCTAAGCGTAGGTTACGTTTGGCCTTCCATGACTAAACATGTTTCATTTTATGTGAAACTGAGTGCCAACACATGGGGAGACTGACAACAACAATGGAGATGCCACTTCAACCGCAACTTGTCCTTGAACCATTTGAAAAATGGGGAATTGATTTCATGGGTCCTATTGATCCTCCTTCCAAAGGATGTCACTACATTTTGGTCTGCACAAACTATGTTACCAAATGAGCTGAAGCAAAAGCATTACCAACAACAAGAGAAGACAAAGTAGCTGATTTTCTATACAAATATATTGTTTAAAGATTTGGTGCACCTAGAGAAATAGTATCTGATCAGGGACCGCAGTTCATGTCCACCATGATGGAAGCCTTCATGCACAAGTACAAAATGAAACACCAAAAGTCTTCACCATAGCAACCACAAGAAAATGAAAAATTGGAAATCACCAATCCCAAATTGGAGAATATTGTGACAAATACTATTTCTTTAAGAAAATCAGATTGGTTAGATAGATTGGATGAAGTAGTATGGTCTTATAATACAACATGATTCTCTCTATATGAATTAGTATATGGAAAGACCCCTGTTGCACCAATTGAATTTGAATTGAAGATATTAAGAACAACATTGGAAGTTAGAATTAACATGTTTGAAGAAGAAAAGACAAGGATTTTACGGTTGAACAAACTAGATGAAATAAGGATGGAAGCTCTATAGCATACAAAGATGATTTAGAATCAAAGGAAGATATGGCATGACAAGCATATTGTTTCTAGACAATTTAAGAAAGGAGACTAGGCACTATTGTTTGATTCTCAGTTTCAAGAATTGAAAGGAAAATTTCATACAAGATGGTTGGGACCATATGAGATTGATCAAGTTTTTGATAATGGTGTAGTTTAGCTAGTTCCTATTGATGGAGAAAGAAGAACTATGTTAGTTAATGGCCATCGTCTAAAATTATATCATAAACTAGCATCTAAAGGAGAATTCCTTGTAGAGTTGTAGTCCAGAATTGAACATTTCATCATGGAAGATATCAATTTTGTGGTGAAATTGAATTCTAAATTATTCCAACAACAAGACAGAATAAATGAGGTAAATTGAAAACTAGCAATGGTGGTTTATCTCCCAAAAGAAAATTTTTAAAAATTAAAAAATCGGGGATGATTGAAAACCAGAAATGGCAGTCTACACCAGGGGTGAATTGAAAACCAGAAATGGTGATTCAAACCTAAGGAAAAAGTTGAAAACTAGAAATGGCATCTAATTCTAGAACAACTACAGTTTTCTCCTGATGACTCCCGATGGCTCTCAATTATTTAGAAATAAGCCCTTTTTCCAGATATGTGTTCATGTAACTCCTGATTGTTCATGAAGTAGAAATTTCATTTGCAGAAAACACTGTCTCATATTATTTAATGTTTATTTAGTCCATGCATATAGAGCTCAGAGTAACTCCTAATCAACTTGTCAGTTTATTGTTGATAAGTTGATACTTATGCTTTGGATGGCTCCAAATCAATATGCCGCTTTGTCTTTTTGGCGAAATGGTCAGTTTTGCATGATAGCTCCTAATTGACAAGAATTAATCAGTTCTTTGTGGAAGCTCTTGACAAATATACATTAAATAAGTTAAGAGTAAAATATTTAAAAGTATATTAGAAGTAATATCTTGTGATTAAATGTTTTACTCTTTGCTGATTAATATGGATGAATGGCCTTTAGGATGTTTATCATTGTGTTATGTTGTATTTTCCTAGATGTGTTTTCAAATGTGTTTGAAACTAAATAACATACACAGAGTTACAAATTCCAAATGTGTTTTCAAATATGTTTTCAGCCAGCATGTGAATGATGATCACTCCTGATCGCTCTAGCTAGAGAGATACCCTCGATCTCTTCTAAGTTTATTTCATCAGTTGTTTCCATGAAATTCAACTTCTATATGAAGTCATTAAATTTGGCATTGTTTTCTTCATATCTTTTTTTAGTCATTACTCTATTTTAAGCGGGTAACTTTGTATTTGAATTTGAATAAGGATATGTATAAATATCCCTTCGCTTTAAGCAAAAACCTAGTTAGATAGTCAGTAGTTAGCCAATAGTTAGAGTCTCATATTTTGTAATCTGCAAACTTGTTTTACTTCCTTCTAGAAGTTTATTTCAATGAAAATATGAAGCTGATCTAAGAATAGTTGTGTTATTGATCCCACCAGAGAAAGAGCAGGGCCGACTCAATCGAAGGGAGGTGATCTTTTGGCTGTTTTATTTCTATTCCAAATTTGTACATTTGGTTTTATTCCATTTCATTCTGTTTAGTTGTGATAAGTTTTAAGTAGATAAAAATTGATTACAAAGATCATAGTTCTTCATTTCATGTAGAAGTACTTTAATGAATGGATGCAATGTTAAAAATCTCAGTTTTATATTTCTGCTTAATTTCATTTAGTGATGTATTTTGCTTTCATAGTAACTGTTAACGATGATGGTATTTGGAACAGAAGTTAGAGCAAAGATTCTATTTGGAATTGCTCATGGAATGTTAGTTTGTTTTAAACATTTATTAGAGTATATTTCAAATTTTGAAAGCATAGTATATATTATGTTTCCACAAGTAAAATAGATTTGCTTTTCCAGCACATAGATTAGAATTTAAATTTTGAATTGTCTTAGTTTTAAATAGACCATTCCATGAATGAATCCTGATTGTGTCTTGTTTAAATTTTGATACAAATGGTAGAATCCTCTTTAACATAGTCTCCAGTCTTTTTATACTTAGTTCGTAGAATATCTTTAGACTTTGAATCCAGCTATAGAGAAGAGATCCTGAAAGCTCTTGACAAAGAATGACCGAACCTAAGTCATTCATTTCTGGAAAAGTTGATGGGACCCCTTGTCTCAAATTTTATCTATTTTTTATGAGTTTTTGAAGTGTTTGTAGGTCTTTGGCCATGAAAACAATGTTTTTTGGTTCTCTAGGAACAAAATTGCATTTGTGATCTACTAGGGCAATTTTGATATGTTGTTTGTTGCATGTGATATGATAAAGTGGCACTATTGAGGCAGAGTGGTGCTATTGAATGACAATGTGATGCTATTGATTGATAGAGTGGGGCTATTGACTAAAAGAGTACCACATTTCCAAGACAGTGACACACTTCTGAGGGTATAACTGCATTATGGTTTTCAATCTTGCACTTTGTTTTTTGATTAGGTTTTTTATCATTACTTTAGATATAGTTTCTATGTTAGATAGAATTGCTCTGTTACTTGAATCTAGTGGTAACAAGTTGGTGCATCTGTTATCTTTTTTGACGAAGACCCCTCTTAAAAACTTCAAACGATTTTGTTACAAGACCAAATTGTGTAAAAGGGTACTTTTTGAAACTTCTAAACTATGATGTTGCAGGGTTTTACATTATTTTCATTTTCTTGATTCATATATTTAAAAATTTTTTGAATTGGTGCTCTAAAACTAACTTTGTATTCTATATTTGGCATGCTTGTGCTTTTTTCTAGGGTGGAGCTACAGTTGCATTCCTTATCCTCTCCCCTTGCCTTCGAGATCTTGGGTGTAAGAGAAAAGTGTAATGACACCTATCTTTTTTCATTTGTAGACAAAGCCTACATCGGTGGGAAAAGATGCCCTCATCCCAAGGGAACGACTCTAAGTGATGCTTTCCTTCAGTCCACTACATAAGTGGTTGACGCAAAAGCCATAGACTATTTGGTGATGTTTGTTTATATCGACAGTTCCCTAGTACCCACATTCGTGTGAGGTATATCAAAACTATTTTATAGGGGTGGGATAGGCTCTTAAGTGAGTCATTGTAACATGTATAGACACCAAGCCCCCAAAGTTCCTCTACTATGAACCTTTGTCTTTAAAATCCCAAACCTCATACTTGTTTGTTCTGGGAGTATGAATGGTACCTCATAGGTACCCCCAATGTACCCTTCATTGTGAAATAGAAAATTCCTTAGTTACAAGGTTTTTGAACCTTCAAGGTAAGAAAAATGTGTGCCAGTGCCATGGTGAGGGAGAAAGCTCCACCTGATCTCTATCTGTTCACTTTATTTGAGGTATTTTATTGCGACAGGGGCCCAAACAAAAATTATCCTCTTTCTATCCTAGGTTGTACTAATTTTGATGTGGTATACTAGTAGAGAGATGAATTCATGGGCTGCTTTAGGCCCCTCTTGAGAACTGATCTAGATCATGGAGTTGTTTTAGTCCAAGTTAAACAACCTCTTTGTCTTATAATGCTTGCCAAGTGTCTTCTTGATTCAGAAGATTTGTTCAAAAATCTTTCATAATGTTAACCAAAATTGATCTCAAATTCAGACTTAGTTGAGACTAGTAGGATTGTACCTTTCATTTCCTTGCATTTTCCTTGCATCTTTATAATCAATCACAATTTTCTCACATCTAGATCAATTTCCCTTAATTAAAACCTTTGGTTAATCATTCATTGTCAAAAACTTGGAGCTCTTGTCTGTTGAAATCAAAGAACACTAAGAGGGTGGGGGTGGGAGGGTGAATCAACGCTCTACAATTTTTACCATTCTTAATTTGTCCTTTAAACCACTTAATCCAAATGAATAAAAGTAGTGTGCAAAAACACAAAGCAAATAACCACAACACCATAACACCAATATTTTTATGTGGAAACCCAGTTAAGGGAAAAACCACAATGGGATTGAGACCCACAATATTAATGTACTTTGTTAGAAGTATAATATTATTACATGAGGGGAATGCACATGCATTCAAGCACACTACCTAAAGCTCACTGCTCAAATTACAATAAGGGATACAACCCTAGAAGGTTCACTACCTTATAAATGATTAAAAATAATAATTGGACTGTGTGAACTAATAAACAACATCTACAAATGCCAAAATACAGTTCTGGTTAAGCACAAAATACTTTATCTTACTTTGCTTTGCTACATTGCTTTGTTCTGTTGTTCCGCGTTATACCAGAGCACAAATCTTTCACTTGCACATGTGAAACTATGCACAATCATTGATACACACTTTCCACACAACCACTGATATAAAAAATGATCATGTCAACCGGTCTTATATATTCACAACATGAATTTAGGTCTTCTTCCCATCGGCCCAAAAACACATAACACACAAATGAAACGTGTTACCCAAGTCAGCTCAATCCGATCCAAAACAATCATGCGGCCCCAAAAAAATTGTCCACACACTTTCCATATGTCATCTTAACATCCTTTAACACACAAACAATCACCAAAATTACTCTACATGATCTGCAAAATGAATCTCCACACGTTACTGCTGATAGCATTGTTCTAGCTAAAACTTGTCTACCGGATCCTCCAACTCACTCAAGAATAAACACCAGAGGCCACAAACCTAGAATAGGGCATATTACACACCCACAATGCTTCTCTGAGATCCACAATATAGAATATTAAACATAAATGAGCTACCTATTGGTGCCCAAAACCACAGATTGGGAAACCAAAGACTCGCCTAATCCTTAGTTGATCCAATCAGCCTTGGCCAATGAACAGGGATGGTCAAAGACCAAATCCCTCTACACTTTAGGCTCCACTAAACCCAGGTGGGTGTAACTTACACTCTCAAGCACAAAAGAGGTTTTTTTTGAGTGGATTTAAACTATGGGAATTAGCAATTGTAGTGATGGCAACATGTTTTCCTGCAACTATGCTAACATAAGTATTTTTTATTGAATGCCTTCAAAACTGATAAAACAAGTGTGTGTATAGTTGTATTATGCAAAAGGTTTACTGTTAGGAGTTTAAGCAATTATGAAAAAGAGCAGTACTCATAGAAATTAGAAGATTTGTTTCTTTGATAAGGACTAATGCATACAAACTTATTCAACAAAGATTAATAGCAAACCAGTGCCTTTATTTGATAGTTAATGAATAACTTTGTGGACAAGATTCACTATCAACTCAAGAGACAATTATAAGATCATCATTGTGAAGATTTCATTATGTGTTGTATGAACAATAAAAACTCAATTTTACATTCAATACCACATCATGTGTTGGCACATCACAACAAATCCAAAAGAGATTTATCAAGAGGACATATGATTCCATCAAACACATAATTACACATAATGATCTGAAGATAAAAACATGAAATATTGTATATTAACTTCTGGAATAATAATGTACACAAAAATTGCACTTACAAATACTCCAATACATTCAGTTTGCACAAAATAAACTCCTCATTCCTATTAGACCTTTCTAAAACATAATACTTGCAGCCCAGCCAACAACATAATTTTTCTATCTACCTTATGATACAAAAATGACTCACTAGATATATGTGAGCCAAAGGATTCAAATGAAAGGACACACCCTTTCATCTTGTTAAACTAAACTTAACTAAAACCTAACACCTAACTGCTTAACTACTAGATGTAATGCCCCGCCAGGAAACCCCGAAGGGATTAACCAAAAACACTCAAACGAAGTGCAAATATTTTTTTTTATAGTAATAATTAAGAGTGTTAATAATAAGTCACAACATTAATATACATTGGAGCTATCTAACGCTTAGATAACACAACGGAAGACTAAACGAACCTAAGGAGTTCCCCAACGTGATTACGTAACTTAACACCTAACTCAACTCGTGACATTTGATCCAATAAGAAGGATATCTTAATTACATGTTATTACTTGAAACATGGATATAATTTGTTCAGTGAATCAACATTATAGAAATTAGGAAGCATTCATCTATTATGGTTGAAGATGAGGCTAACAAGATGTTATCTACCCCTTTGAAGTTAAGGCATAGATAACATATGAATTCATCCATTAAGGTTGAATATATAGTTATCTTGATGATTTCATCCAATCTAGTTAAAATATAACTAATAAGATGAAGTTCATTTATTAAGGTTAAAATGTAATTAACCAAATGAATTCATCCATTATAGTTAAAATAAGGTTAATCTGATGAAGTTCTTTTATTAAGATTAAAATATAAGTAACTAATGAGTTCACCCATTTTAGTTCAATTATAGCTATTAAGATGGAGTTCATTTATTAAGGTTAGAATGTGGGTAACCAATTGAGTTCATCCAATTATAAAACTAATTTGGTGAGGATTATTTGTTTAGAATAAAATGTAAACAACTAAAAAAATTCATCCAATTTAGTGAAATATAGCTAACATGATGATGTTCATTTATTAAGATAATACGGTAAGTAGCCAAATGAGGTTCATCCATTAGATTTCAATTTAGATATTATGACAGTTAATCCAATATTTGTTACCCATTCAATACGTTCAAATTACAAGCTTTATAACAAGTTAATCCAATGATTGTAACCTAGCGAGTTTCTTTCCATGCTTACTTCTTTTCATTAACATTAACAAAATACTTTCCATAATCATATTTACAATATCTTATGACCCTAATTACTACATTTAACAAGATGACTATATTAATGTGTTCAAGAATTAACTTCATTAAATCCCCATTAGACACTTACAAAATGCAACCATACATGCTAGCTCTAAGTAAGAAACATGAGAGACAAAAGCATCACATAACACATAAATGATCTCGGAGTTCACCCCTAGAGGGCTACATCTCCAGGTTTGCTCAACTACAAGACCCCTCTGACAATTAATATAGTTAAGATTACATAAGTTTCATGTCATTTACATCTCTACCTTATAGGCGAACACAACCACTATACAATGACCACTTCGAACAATAAATACATAAATGATCCCTTCATAGAAGCGGATCCAACTGATCACATCTAAAGCAATTTCAAAGGTCTCTTGTTTGACAGTACCCTAACTAGGGACTTGACCCCCTATGGCCAACCACGAACCCACCAGACGACAGCGTCCTAACAAGCATATCAAGTCTTACCATTACATAACCAAAATCGAATATAGAAATTTAAATCTACATAGGCATTAACCGGTAGTGGCATTTGTTTACCATATTGATTTAACTATTAAAGTCGATCAAGTTTATGGATTTTCTAAATTAACTTTTATTTAAAATCCACATTAATCCACAATTAATACTTAATCTATGTTAATAATATATATTATCCAGAGTTGGGCATGATCAATATCTATTTAATAACATGAAATCAAGTATGGATTACCTAAATATCAATTATCTAAAATCCAAGTATTATTTAATAATCTAAAATTAAATAATATATAAAATAAAAAAACTTGAATTTAATTAATTAAAATTCATCCAAATTTGCTTATTAATTTAATATTAAATTATTAATATTATTATTATTATTTTTTAAAAAAGAAATGATGAAAATTAGATTATATGAGTGATTGGATGGTTTCGGTGGTTTGCGATGATAGGCGCTGACAAACCCCCGTTTGCAACCTTCCCCAACTCGGTCTTCGACACTGGAGGCACTTTTGGCAGTAACTGCCAAACTAGCGGCGAGATCTCCAAATCCAACATGGCGGATATTATTAGCAGACATGACGGCTCCTCTTACATTCGCATTACTCCGGTGCCAGTTGTGTTCGTTCCATCCTCCTCTCCCTCTAATGGCATTAATTTCATTAACTCCACTGCAGATCCCGTACCCACTTCTCCTCTCTCGGCTCTGCTGAGGGAAGATATTAACAGTAAACTACCTAAAAACTCTCTGCACTCCTCTCCTCCTCCCGACCGCCCTAAAACATTTTCAGAGGCCATAGCTACCACAGGGATTACTCTTAACTCGGAGGCTAGGTTTACCGTTAACGATGGAACCCATCAAGCCGGTAAGAACCCTGGAAGCTCTGAGGTTTTCTCTGTTTCACCTAATTCGGAGATGCTTGCTGAAATACTTGAGGAAAAATCTAGGTTAAAAAGCACGGCTATTTTCTTTTCAGCTGTTGAAATAGATAAGGTCCCTCCTCGAAAATTTCTTGATGATTGGTTTCATAATTACTGGAATCTTAAACTAGGTTTGCATATATCGTTCTGTCGGCAGATTCAAAAAGGTTTGTTTGTCATTTTTTTTGTTAACCATGAGGCTCAAGCAGAGGTTTTAAAAAAATAGTATTGGGCTGTTGGCTCGACATCCTTTAGGGCTATAGCTTGGTCCCCAGAGGCAAATTACGAAGAAGTCCTAGCCCTATCGGCCCCTCGCTGGATTTTGGTAAAACACATGCCCCCATTTCTGTGGCGGTTCATCCCTCAACTTTTGTAACCCCTGGGAAAGGTCATTCGCATGGATGACACTGTTCGTTTCGTTCCACATATGGATGCCCGTGTCCTCTTAGCTCTAAAACCTGGTCTGGGAATCCCGCCTAATCTCAACATTAACATCAAGAACTCTGAATTCTGCTGTCCTATTGTGGTCCTTGGTGGACTCAATGCTTGCTTTCTGTGTCGACAAGAAGGACACCAATGGAAGGATTGCCCTATCATTCAAAAGAAAACACTGCCTAAAAAACCAGAACCCTCAATGGTGGTTGAAACAGTTAATCAGACGCTTAACTTCAATTCAACTAACACATCTCTTGCTACCCCCATCCCTAACAATCCCACCCCTCATATATTGCATTCCACTCCTACTGAATGTCTTGAAGCCTTACCCGCGGATGGTTTTCAAAATGTGACTAAAATCTCCAACAAGTGAAGGAGGAAATCTAATAAAAATCCCGCATCCAGCCAAAGCCATCCCACCCCTACTACGGCTAACAGATTTGCCCCCATTGAAATTGCTTCTCCGCTCTCTCAACCTTCCCCATCTGCAGATCTCACTATCTCAGATCAGCCCGCTTCCAACACCCAGTGTAGTACCCTTAATGAAATCAGCGATGATTATAGTATTGCGGTAATTCCTGCCCTGCCAATCACATCTAGGGAAAGATGCCCTACCTTGACTAAAACTATGGAATTCGACAGTACCTCTGATTGTGAAGATGAATTTAAAACAGGGCTCCCGTTGTCTAAACGAAGAGGGAGACCCCCAGGTTCCAAAAACAAAAGTGCTAATAAAACTGATGAAGGAATCTCTGCTATTGTGATGAACCCGAATATGGTCTCATCTGAACTGCGCATCCCTCACCAAAATGTTTCCTCATGAACTGTGTCTCCTAGAATGTGCGGGGATTAGAGTCCCCCGATAGGAAATATGTCATTAAGAACTTCCTTCAATCTTGTCATAAACTAGATTTCCTTATGTTACAAGAAGTTAAGGCTACTGGTTTCATTCTTGAATCCAATTTAAACTTTCTTTGGAAAGATAGGATAAAAATTTACACCTACCACTAGAAAGGCAAAGGGGGTGTTGCTTTACTTATTAATCCTAAATTGGAAAGATTTATAACTAACCGTGGGATCTCCCCGTGTAACAGAGTGGTCTGGGTCACTCTCAACTACAATAACTATGAATTTGGCATTTGCTCTATTTATGCTTCGAATGATCCTAAAGAAAGAAGTTCCCTTTGGGAATGGATGACTTCCCTCCCCTGCATTCCTTGGGTCATTGCTGGAGATTTCAACATGGTTGAACACCAGGACGACAAAGGTGGGGGCCTCCCTTTTCCTTGGAAAGATATGGAAAAATCTCATTGGTTTAAGATGAAAAACTCTCTGCAACTTTATGACCCTCTTGCTGGCAATAAAAACAATAATCCCGGGCCTTGGTATACTTGGTGCAATCATCAACAGGGGCATGATAGAATTTACTCCGGTCTCGACCACTTTTATGCCAACAGAAATCTTTTCTCCTTCCTCCCTAATGATCTTGGTAACTCCGTTCTTGTTACTCCCTCCACTATGTCGGATCATCACCCCATCACTGCATCTTTTACCTTCAACAGGGCCCCATTTAGACCCAACACTGCTAATTCCAAATTTCTCCTTAATGTTAGCCTTCTTAAAGATACTGATCTTCTTGCTGCCATCCACATTATTAACATCATTAATAAGACCAATTTTCCGAAGGATTTAAAGAGGGACATTTGGAATAGGAACATCCCTGCCTGGCAAAATCTGCTCAAGACCATTGGTCAAAAGAAAGCAAAGGACTTCCGATTCACTGAGAAAGCTCTCTCGGCTAATCTAACTAAGGCAGAAGTGAATAACCAAGTTAATATCACTGACCTTAACTGTACTTCTCAGGTTATGAAAGCTAAAGACGCCCTCAGAAGACACCTTGTGAGTAAAACCAGAGGTGCTAAGGTTAGATCTCGGACACACTGGCTCCAATATGGTGACCGTGGTTCCAAGTTCTTTTTCAACCTTATCAAACACAAACATTATAATGAAACTATTGAAAAGATCATCCATGAGAACCATGAAATTTCGGACATTGGTATGATCAAGTACACTTTTGCTCAATTCTACCATAAGCTCTTCTCTTCTGAAGATACGAGGGAAGCCGCCTACCTTAGAGATCAATGCAGAATTCTTATCCCTAAGGTGGTCTCCTCTAAAGATGCACTTTGTCTTGGAGAGGATATCACTTTAGGGGATATCAACAATGCCATTAATTCCCTCAAAAATGATAAAACTCCTGGCCCTGATGGCCTCCCCATTGAATTCTACAAAGCTAATCAACACTGGATTGCCAAAGACCTCCTCGAAATCTACAATGAAGCTTTGGCTCAGGGATCTCTTGGTCCATATATCAGCAAAGGCATTATTAAGCTTATCCCCAAGGATGGAGATAAAGCTCTCATAAAAAATTGGAGACCGATTACGCTCCTTAATGTTTCTTATAAGATCTTTGCCAAGATTCTGGCCACTAGACTTGCTGGAATTCTTCCTAAATTCATATGCTCTACCCAAACTGGTTTTATTAAAGGTAGGTATATCTTAGAAAATGTCCTTACTAGCTGGGAAGCCATGAACTGGGCTTCTCAGTCCAGTCAGAACTCGGGCATGTTACTCCTTGACTTCGAAAAAGCATACGACAGGATTGAATGGAGCTTCATTCACATGATGCTTGAAGCTTTTGGTTTTCCTCCCTTCTTCTGCAAGGCTGTCAGTATGCTTCTCCAGGATGCTTGCACCCAAATTGACATTAATGGCTCCCTGTCTAATACCTTTCCCTTGGGAAGGTCCATACGGCAAGGCTGCCCTTTGGCCCCTGCTCTCTTCGCCATTGCTTCTGATGCTCTATTTTATCTTCTTAGAGATAATACACTTTCCCCTACTATCCAAGGCATATCTCTCCCCAACAATGAGGAGCTCATCAACAACCAATTTGCTGATGACACGGCTATTTTCTTTAAAAATACTGCTGATAACTTTGAAAATCTACAATCCAAGTTAAAGATATTCTGTAAAATTTCTAGAGCTAAGATTTCGCATTCTAAGTCCATCTGTCTGGGATGGAATGAACACCCCCTTGAATGGTTTAAAAATTATGAATTCCAATGGGGAGGTCCCCAAAAGATTGTGAAATATCTTGGCATCCCCTTTGCCATAAATCCCTCACTGAAAGACATGTGGCTTTGGGTCAAAGGTAAAATCACTAAAAAATTGAATATGTGGCATAACCATGCTATTTCCTTTGCTGGTAGACTTCAGGTCTGCCAAAAAATCTTATCCTCTTACAACATTTATTACTCCTCTACGTGGATGTTTAGTAATTATCAAATTTTTGAGATTCAGAAGGCTGTTAGAGATTTTTTATGGTCTGATGGTCAAGGAAAAAAAAAAATGCACTCTGTCCAGTGGAAATGGTGTTGTACTGATAAACTTACTGGAGGGCTGGGACTGAAAGACCTTAGGATCCAGGGTATATCCCTGGCCGCCAAATGGATCTTTCACTCCATGAATGGAGATGCCCCATGGAAGATTCTTGTTAGGAATAATATTGAGAGAGGCTTTCCTACTAAGGCTAAATTCTGGAATAACATGCCCTTTAATGATTTAGTCATTGGTAACTTCCCCATTTCAGTTCAAGGGTCGGAAGTTTTTAAATCTATCTGGAAAGCCTGGAATATTGTTAGACCATTTATTGTTAACAAGGGCTTTCATGATGATACTCAAATTTATGGTGAAAGGTCCATCTGGTGGAATCTTAAACTTTCAGGGAAACTCCTTGCTCTTCTACAGAGCTATTCTGCCAAACATTGGGCCAACAAAGGTATCATTAGCTTTATTGACATTTTTGAACATGATAATTTAATTAGCTGGGAGGAACTGAAAAATACTTTTAGTCTCCCAAACTCTCAGAAAAAAACTTATAACATGATTCTTAAAGCAATGAAAAATCTCCCTCCTACCTGCCATGTTGATTCTCAAAGGTACTTACAATGCAAATGGCCGGATGGGACCATCCTATCCAAGATTAAAGCTAATAACATTTACAAAATTCTTGCATATGATGATTCCATCCATGGCCATATTAACAAAATCTGGTACTCCTCGCTGGATGTTTCTTCTTGGAAGAAGTTTTTCGTTATTCTTTGGAAAGGTTGGGTGGAACCCAAAATTAAATGCTTTAAATGGCTCTTTATTCTTGACAGACTTCCTATTCAGAGAAATAACCATGATAATAATCTTTGCAAAATTTGTAATCTTCCGGAAACCAGCAGACATATCTTCTTTGATTGTTCTTTTGCTAGAAATATTTGGAATCTTTTTGGCATATACTATCCTACTCATGTTTCCATTATTGAAATTGTTACTGGTTATATTAAAGGTCTCAAAGCTGATTCTAATATTTTTTGGAATATTTTATCTTCTAACATATTATGGCAGATCTGGAAATGCAGAAATGAAGAGAAATTCCAGGACACTCCCCGGGTTCTTACTGAGTTTTTTCTTAAACTCACATATTAAAAAATTTCCTTGCAGGTGCACACCACTATGATGATGGATCATAAGAAACTTCGTAGATTTCTTCAGGACGGACATGCCACCTTTTTTGCTTTCGAACTCAAGAATGGACATGAATGGAGGAGAAACCTGGATAACCTTCAAGTGTTTGAGAAGACTTTGGATAAAGTGAGCAAAGAAATCAAGAGAAACAGAAACTCCAAGAAAGACATCTTAGCCATGCTTCCGGAAATTCCAAATAAGAAAAAAGTTGCATGGATGGAAGGAGAACAGGGTTGGACTACCTGGGTCGATATCACTGATGGACACCTCCATTAGTGGTTTATTGGGCACCTTTTTTTGCTTACTGTTATTAACTCTAGATACTCCTTTCGTTTTGCTCTTATGAGCTGTATTTCCGTTGGGGCCTTGTCCCCTTTTTGATACTATGGATTTCTTCATTGTAATCTTTTTTTGATCACTTTATAATCAATACAAAAAAAAAAAAGAAATGAACACCGAGATTTATGAAATCTCTTATAATAAAATAGAGATTATTAAAAATCTCATCTCCAACACCCTACATTATTATTATTTTTTAAATAGAAATGAACACAGAGATTTATGAAATCTCTTAAAATAAAATAGAGATTATTAAAAATCTCATCTCCAGCACTCTACATTATTATTATTATTATTATTATTATTTAAATAGAAATGAACACAGAGATTTATGAAATCTCTTAAAATAAAATAGAGATTATTAAAAATCTCATCTCCAACACTCTGCATTATTATTATTTTAAAAAAAAATAGAAATGAACACAGAGATTTATGAAATCTCTTAAAATAAAATAGAGATTATTAAAAATCTCATCTCTAGCACTCTGCATTTTAAAAATAAAAATAAAAAAATAGAAATGAACACAGAGATTTATGAAATCTCTTAAAATAAAATAGAGATTATTAAAAATCTCATCTCCAGCACTCTGCATTATTATTATTATTATTTTAAATAGAAATGAACACAGAGATTTATGAAATCTCTTAAAATAAAATAGAGATTATTAAAAATCTCATCTTCAACACTCTTCATTATTATTATTTTTTAAATAGAAATGAACACAAAGATTTATGAAATCTCTTAAAATAAAATAGAGATTTAAGAAATCTCTTAAAATAAAATAGAGATTATTAAAAATCTCATCTTCAACACTCTGCATTATTATTATTTAAAAAAAAAAATAGAAATGAACACAAAGATTTATGAAATCTCTTAAAATAAAATAGAGATTATTAAAAATTTCATCTCCAGCACTCTACATTATTATTTTAAAAAAAAAATAGCAATATTTTTTTTTCAAGCAAAGTGCATAGTTTTTAAATCCCCGAATCCAACATAAATCTAAAATTAATTTGTAAGATTTTTCATTAACCAACACTGTTCTTTCAAAGCCAAATAGTAAGATTCTTTGGCAAGCAAGGAAATAATCAAAACCCTACCACCATACACAATCCTGGAAGAGTTTTGTTGTAGAGCCAAATCTCCAAGCTCCAGATTCTTGTTTCCTCAACATGCATAAAAATTTCTTCTTTCCACCGGCTGTCGCCTCCTTCCCGAGAACTCCCCCCATAAAATAATTTAAAAAAAAAAATATATGAAACCTAAACTTTTTAGGTTTTTTCCCAAAAATATTTTCCAATAATTAAATATTTAATAAAAGAGCATTTTGTTTTAACTAAAAAAAAAATGCTTTTCTCTCCCTCATGTAATTTCTAATTTCGAATTTAAGCATTTTTTAAATAAAAAGGAAATAATAATTCTTTTCAAACTATTTAATTAATTTAACTTGATTTTCTAATTAAAATGCTTCTCTCTTATTAAATTTTAATTTCTCAATATTAATTAAGCCAACATTTATATTTTCGCAATATTGTCAAGGGTAAATATTTAATTAAATTAATTCCCAAAATCAATCTTTCACACTATATCAAATTTACTTATAAATTAAACTCGCTTTTCTAATAAAATATGATTTTCTTAAATAAGTAAAATTAACCTTTCTTTTTCCAAAATGCAAAAGAGGTTAAATTAATTATATTTCAAATAACTTAAAAAATTTCTTTTTTTAAAAAACGCATAAACTAATTAAATTCATTATTTAAAATTAACCATTAAATTAAATTCGCTACAACATAAATAAAGCGATCTTTTTACTTAATGATTAATCACCTAATAGAAACCTATCTATTTTAATTTCTCAATTACTAATGCGTAAATCAACACAATAAATTGAATTAAATACTTAGGTTAAAATACTCCATTCACCACACGCAAGGCATGCAAACGAAGAAAGCCCACCAATCACACGACACTCAACCCAAATGAAAAAGGAACCCAACGGACCACACACGACACTCACCTGATCATGGCTAAGGCAAGACGAGAGTTTTATGACCACCTAATCCGAATTCTAAGGATGAAGGAGGTATGCTCAACCATGCGAATCCTAAAGGAGATGAACCCCGCTAGGCAATATAGTACCTGCAATCTCCTGCAACCATGAGTCACGCAAGCATGCATATTTATACATATTCAATGAAGGCATTAGCTCAAGATTTATAACAAGAATTAGGGAACAATTACATTTACACAAGCATCAATGCAAAAACACAATAATAGGTATGCACAATTATTTATATTATCTAATCTACAACATTACATCATGGTTAATCAATCATTCAAGAATGCCACATAGGAAGTCAACCAAGGTCAAACGGGTTTTTACAAGGCCAACTAGGGTAGGGGCATTACATTAGACAAAAAATATAATAAAAATTAGTTCTGGCCATCCAGTATTGTATCACATTTTTGTATGTGCTCCAAATACTTGTTGTCCTTGTGAGTGCTGGTGTTGAATACAGTATCCCTAACATTGATCTCCATGGTAACCGATCTCTCCATCTGCTCACCTGTCTCCTTCATATCCAAAACATCTGCCCGAGCAACATTAAGGGATGGGTTAAGAACATTCTGGCATTCTGTAATCCAAATCCATTTGTCCTTTAACTACTTTGCATCATCCACAATATTTGGTACACCATACCTAACAATATCTTTACAATTGGTAAATTCCTGCTTAATGTCTACACCAAATGCCTTATGCTTGTTCAACCTTCTCTGGATATTTTCAACAATTTTCTCATCGACACTCTTCTCTTTAAACAATCCTTTTAGCCTCTTCAAAGTTCTTTCATGAGAAACCATATTATCCTTGGTCTTTTGAAAATTTGTCCAGAATTTTTTGAGAACTTCCAACAAATGCTCAAAACTATTTGTCAACAAAACACAAGTAACATCTACCCTGGCAGTCCTGATTTGCCTTCTTAGCTTAATGTTTTATTTCATTTGGTATTCATATTTCTTTTTCCATTGCACACTAGTATCAGTTATTTGTGGTACTTCATGACCATGACTTCTCAACAGGTCTGTTGTCTTCAAAATCTGATTCTCTTTAATCATCCTTAAAACAATATGATTGAACTCGGTGCAGAAGAGACATAAAAAATAAGGAAATTCTCAAGACAACATATGACAAGGTTTGATTGAACCTTCTACACTTTGGACTTACTCAGAGCCCAGGTGGGTATACCTTTGTGAATTGAATTCACACTTTCAAACATAAACCCATAGCAAACCAGTCAAGAAAACCAGTGGATCTATTCACCTTGAAATTAACTGAAAACAAAGAATGGAAATTATACTTAAATTCAGCATTTTGATCAACAAAACATGCAATAAACAACTTCAATCAATACCAGTGCCTTATCCAAGGTCACAGAGTCATCTAAACTCAAATAAGACTCCTCAAACAAAATGTCTTTATGCATCCCATTGAATTGTTTTTTATTAATCCTTGTATATGCCTGACACCTATGAGAACTTATGCATTCCAAATTAAGATATGATCATCAAAATTCAAAGTCTCTTCCAAAGAGTTTACTGGTATGAGTGATCCCCGCATCTTTAATTTCCCTCCTAAAGAGAAAAGCTAGTGAACACTTCTACTAAAAATTGCTTTGCAATTCCATTCAAACAAAATAACCCTGGATTATTCAAAATGAAAATAGTAAATAAATTGTAAACGCACTTGAAGATGACACAAAGCTTCACTCAAAACCGATGGTCTGTATATTGATATTAAGTTCAAGAAATATTACAAGAAGTTTTTGAATATTCTCCATTAGACTTAGAAAAGCTCAGATAAATTTCTGCAGCGTTTTCGTACAATTCTTTGCGATCCTTTTTCCTCTAGTCCTGGTATCCATTTATAACAACATGGATGCACAAAGCTTCGGAATTCTCGAGGAGAGTTTGTTACAATCATTTCTTTCAAAATAAAGAGGTTACAAGCTTTTTGCAAAAACAGTTACAAGCTCTTTTCGGCCTTTGCAGTCTTCAACAGGCTGTTCGGTTGCAACCTCTTCTACCTTTCAGGGGTGCTCTCCAACTGTTCCAGATCATGGGTGGCATATTTGGTTGTCCACTCATCATATACCTCTTCTATCAACCATGAGAAATTAATCACCTTATCCTTAGTCTTAGTCAACCTTTTCCAAGAATTTCTCATTTTGTTGACTTCTGAATTGAGAAAACCATAATGTGACTTAATTTTCTCTATCTCTTATATTGCCAAAACAAAGAAATAAGCATCATCTAGATCAACAATTCCTTTAACTCTTGCTGACAATTTAGCTTCTATCTCTTTAAGCCACATTTGTTTATCCTTTAATTGATCCGGGCTAGCAAAAACTCCTGGGAGCAACTCAAAAACTTGATCAGTGTACTCCTTTTTGCACAAACTAATCTTCCTATCAACATTATCCACCTCTACTACTAATTGTACTAAGACTTTAGTGACGTCAGAAGTGGATTTAATGATGGGATTGGCCCTTGCTTCATCGCAGGATACACACAAAAACTCTAAATCTTGCTCCCTAGGCCTCCATTTGTCAAAAATAGGTGTCAAAATGGCCTTGTCTCTCTTGATCTCATTCCATATATCCATAATTTTACCTACATTGTTGTAGAGTAATGAGGCATTTATTGTATCTGCAAAACTGGAAATTATAGCCCTTACTCTCTCCTCACACTTCTTTGCATATAAGGCCTGAGCCTGTTTTAAGTTCTCTAATTCTTGAGGAGTAATTTCAACCATTTGAGAGCTGGAGGGTGCTGGAGATGGTGGAAACTCAATGATAGGGCTAGTGGGTGGAGGCCTTGCAGGAGAAGAGGAAATCATCAGTGTTGAAGACTCACCTTGATGGTATTGTCCAGTCAACTGGCTTTGCAGCCTAGCAATGATGCTATCCTTACCTCTTACCTCCTCCTTGGCATTGTTATAGGCCTTCAAAACTGTTTCCAACTTGACTTGGAGGGCCTCTTTCTCTTTAGCTTCCTTTTTTGCTACTGCAACACTAAATTTTGCAGTCTCCAACACAGTGCTAGTAGCTTCCACAACTCCTGTACTCTGCACTCTCTTCACCATCATCCCACCAAGGTAACTTGACCCTGGGGTGTCTTTTCTTTTCTTACTCTCATTTCTCTTGAGAGACCACATGACAAGTGCAACATTATCCTTATTGAAAGTAATCCCCTCCATTGGTTTGGTCTCCTTCTTCACCGCGTCTAGTACCAAGGCATTTGCTATATCCCACTCGGGTAAAATAAGCACTCCAGCTTGTGCTACCATATCTCTCCCTTGCTCAGGAGTGATGGGTTTGAACTCTTCCATCATCTCCTGGTTTATTTCCTCTTCAACTAGGGCTGGATCTTTATTAGGCTGCTCAACCTTTGTCCTTTCACATCTAGCATTATATTTATCTATGTTCTGTTTCCATATAAATTGCATAAATGCTTCTGATGTGACAAAATTATTGTCGGCCAAGAAGGCATTACTGGCCTACTTTATCTAAGGATCCCACTCTTAGCCTTTGAGTTCAGTAGTAGTAATGTCCATTTCAGCAGCAAGGGGTTCTTCTGGCATTCCTTCTTCCACTTCATCATAAGTGTAGGCAATTTCCCCTAGACTACCTAACTGTAGGAGTTTCTCAGCTACTACTTGCTCATTTCCTATATGGATAGGGGATTGGGATGGGGAATACAAAGGTGTATCTGATTGTACTTCTTTTCCTACCCTTTGCTTCTTTGGGATTTCTTGGATGTCAATGACATCTTGTATCTTCCTCTTTCCTTTAGAGTTAGAGGGCTCCCCTGTCATAGGCATCAACACACTATAACTGGATTTCTTATGTAGTGTGTAATCATGAGGAGGGATTTCTTTGCTGGAAGCTGACCTACTTAAGATCATTCTTGCCTTTTCAAGGTTGCTTTTGATTACAGCTTCCCTCTTCTCCTTCAAGGTTTGCATCACATCTTCAAAGCAAATAATTAAAAACTTTATTTTCTCCTCTAGAGGGAAAAAGCTAGATAATGGGTCATAGCAGGCATCAAACTGATGCACAAAATCCAAGGCTTTCTTATAAGCCACCCACTTCTCTTTCCTTAGCTCCTGCTCATCTAGATCAAACTCATTTCTGATGAGGTCTTCGAGAAACTGAAATTGATGAGGCCTACCTCTGCATGCTGCCTTCTTTTTAAACATGCCGTTGAAGAAGTCTTCTGGATTAGCACACCTGGACACTGCAGTGGACAAATGATAAGGCTTGAGAAAATCCTCAAAGCAATTCCAACCTCCCTTTGTTATTACAAATTGGTGGGCTATGGTAGCTATAGGGAAAATAGTCCCTTTACCCCTGCCTGTGAACTCTGCCTCTTGTAAACCACCAATTTGTCTAAGGATCTCTGCAATTCCCACTTTGAGAGGGACCTGGTAAGGTAGCAAAAATGGGGTGCCTCTAAAACCAAACACTCTAAAAACTGTTGAGACTGGATACAAGTAAATGTGACCCCAGTTATGAACAATTTTTATGTTCTCTGCGAATTCTTTTGGTCTTATGAATTCCGGAAGAACCTTGGGGATTCTTGGGTTCTCTGAGAAGAGGAGAGTCCTGATCTTGGATGCAAAGTATTTATCAAACTTCAAGAAACTGGCATCCTCTCTATCCCATGACAACACAGTACTCCATAATTGTACCAGCATTTTTTCTCCTTCTTTCTCCTTGACAAGGTCTAGTCCACTGGCAAAGTAATCACCACCTTTGAAAAGGAAAAGATGCATCAGGAGTGAGTACCATCCGAAAGGCCTATCCACCTTTCCATTCTTGATTCTTGTTAACCCTCCATGGATAGCATCAGCAATGAAAGAGGCATAATCAAATGTAATTGCAAGAGAAGGATTCAAAATCTGAGCAATCATTAACAGGTAATGATTTAGCATATTTGCTTCAGCATCTTCTCTCAAAACTTGGCAAAGTGCCCAATACATTCCTTTAGCCCTCAGGGTGAACATACTTAATGAAAAGGGCTCATGTGTTGGGTCCTACAATTGTCAACCCACCTATCTTCACAAAAAATTCCTTAAGAGGTCCGTTCCTGAGATGACTCCTTTGTGGACTGTAAATTTGAGCTAATGATATGAAGTTTATGGGTTCTAGAAAATTAGTAAACTCATTAAGCCCAAAAGCCTTCCTGAATTCTTCAGCATTAATTTCAATAAGGGTTTTTCCATTTATATCCTGAATACTTCTTGTGATTGTATCATAGTTGAGCGCAATTTGGGTCAACAAATCTATGTCCATAAATACCCTTGGGACTACTAATTTCCCAACATCTAATTCCCAGATACTGTTTTGTAGGGCCGAATAATTTCTCATTCCAAATCCAATCTTAAATAACCCCAACCCAGACAATCCAACTTGTGGGTCTCTCAACCAGTTACCCTTATCATACAATGCTTCTCCTAATTTTAAACGGGGAGCTCTGGGCACTAATTCTTTTGCCTTTGAGGCCTGATTAGTTGACAACATCAACTGTTCTAAAAAATCATCACAGACACTCCTTTCTGAATAATTAACTTTGCTAAAAAATTCTCTTTTAGGAGCCATTTAAAAAGAAAACGTAAGAGATGAATACCACTCCTAGACACTTCTGTGATGAATCAATTATCTTATCTAAAACACACCACATAGGAATTGCTACACAAGAATACGAGAAAACCTATTCTTGACTTGAAGGAATCTGCTCTGCAACTGGACTAACTTGCTCTATACCTGAAGAAAATAACTCTGCATCCGCTCCTCTGCAAAATTCTTTAAAAGATATCTTCACCCGGTTGATAGGAAATCGAATATTGTACTCAGGGTCTTAACTACAAGATTGATTCCGCATGCTTCGGCCATCCCTTCAAAATTGAATTCATAAGAGAATTCATATTTTTCGCTCCAACGGGTCACAACGTTCTTGCAAGTCTTTCATTTTGCTCTTTCGCAGCTTCGCGAAGCATAAGTATCGGGTAGCTTGGTCCTGTGAAATAGCGCCGACCCTCTGATCAAAAGAAACTTGATTGAGCGTTATACTAACTAACAACTTTGGCTCTGTTCTGGGTCCTGCTTTTCTATTGGCTACATGATACCACATGGCGCTCAACCATTGGCCTTGAAATTTCCTTTGGATTCAACTTAATACTGGCCGCGTGTCTTTCTTTTATACTGCCGGTTCCACCTTGGCAGGCCCACAACTTTCTTCTAAAACCACGTGTCACCGGACACGTTGACATCCACGATGACACATGGATGGCTCTCGTTCACTCTCGCTATTTTGTAGGGTCTAAAGCATGAGCATCTTACCCTTGCGAAATAGTGCGGGCCGTTAGATCATCTTTTAAGTGATCGACATTTAACCGTCTGAATAGGCTTTCAGGAGTGATGGGCCCACTGACTCATTTTGAACACTTGGCGTCTAGTCACCTTCAGAGCTGACTTGTCACCTTTTCATTTGCCGAGAGAAAGCCAATGGGCTCTAGTTAATTCTTGACAACTGTATCTGCCAGGTCATCTCCTAACTGCGACCTGACTCACCTTTGGGGCCCACCTTTTAGCCTTTAATCCTAACCTGCTGACTGTTGTGACTTATGCCGCGTGCCGACATTTTACTTGCTCTCATCAACCAGCTAGACCATCTATGTGGCATGCCATGTCATTTTTACAACTTCACTAGTTTTAAACTACGCGCAACTTCGCTTAGCAAAATAGCGAAGTTAAGGCTTCCATATTTGGGGATGAGTAATTATCTTTCAAGGAAGCAACATTTAAATTCCTAAAATCTACACACAATCTGATGTCTCCATTCTTTTTCCTCATTGGGACCAAATTGGAGACCCATGAAGAATGCCTTATTGGCTTGATAATCCTCTCAATTTCTTCAACTCTTGTTGCATTTTAGTTTCTAACAAGGGATTAATAGGTCTCTGTTTCTGTCTGAAAGGCTTAGCATCTGGAAGTAAAGGAACTTCATGCTGAAAAAGATCTTGTCTATATGCCTTTAGGTCTTTGTAAGACCAAGCAAAGACATGCTTATACCTTTTCAATAAATTAATAAGGTTATTCCTGACATGAGGGGGTAGCTTCTTTCCAATATATACCAACTTAGGGGATGATTCTGTCCCCGGGTTTACCTCCTCTAGCTCTTCCAACTTGGTGGTAGACTGCTGATGTAAGTGACTATCATTAAAACTAAACATGCTCTCCAGCTCCACCAGCCCTTTAGGTATCTCATTGGTTTCCAACTAGACCACATCATTTCCAAACACTATCTCTCTATTGTCTACCACTTCCACCAATGCATTACAATCAATCTTTTGTCCATCATAGTCATCAACACATTGGATAAACCTAAGAATGTCTTCATCATCAGCAAAAACTTGCCAATTGTACACATTCTCTTTCTTATCCTACCCACTTCTTGTGAGGAGCATTTTACATACACTAATGTCTTGCTTGCATGAACTCATGTGAGTATGTAGTACATTTTGTTTATGTCTAAATATCTCCCTAGAAGATTGTGTAAGTCCTTCATCCTTGGGAGGCAATGATCTTTCTTTATTTTTATCTAAGGATCCACTTTTTCCTATTTCGTGGATGGTGTGAACTTGATGTTATTCCTTGTATGCATTTGTTGTTGTTTGTTCAAGGATTCTCTCTTACAAGAGGTGTAAGTCCTTGACTACAACCTCTTTTGCACTTGGTCAAATACATCCATAATGAATTCACTCTCCCAATTGGGTTAAAAAGAGCGTCATCCTTCATTAAGAATCACTTTCACCTCGCAAAAGAATGAAGTATTGCATTCTTATTCTCTGCTTTGTCTTATTCTAGAAGGTGTTATATTTGTCTAAAACAATTCCTCTCGGGGATAGGTGTCTTTTGTACAAAGATCTCTTCTCCTCTAAGGATCTCCTTCACACATACTACAAGATATCCCTTTTCAACTATCTTATCCTTGCTTAAAGAGTGCAAAAACTCCCTTGCTTGGATATATGACATTGTTGCACTTTTGGGGTATCTTCTTTTGCGATGAAGGTAGGTATCCTTGTTCTACTTTAGTTATGACATAAACATTACACTTTTTAAGCAATGGGTCATTCTCGGAACCAGAGCACAGACTCTTAGAGCGAGATGTCACACTTTTGTACTATACATATACAGGTTGTAGCATACTCGGGCATAGACTCCTATGAGGTGCTTCTAACCTCACTTACACACACATGCACGAGGTTGAGTGGAACTAGCGGCATAAGGCAAAACTTTCTCACTCTCCTCCCTTACATGGATCACCTAGACAGACTCTAGGGGCTAGTTTTCCATGTCCTTTGTCCCATGGATCACCTAGACAAGATCTAGGGGTGAGAAGTCCATGTTTTCTCTCTCACTATTCTTCTCATGGATCACCAATGTGTGTATTCATGCTTTTTTTTCCTTTTCTTTTCTTCTCTTTGCATTTTGTTTCCATTCACATCCTTCAACTTGTGTTAGAGAACTCTCAAATCCTCACACTCTTTGTTGTGTTGGAATTGAGATTTAGTCCTCTTTCTTACCAAATGATTCTCCATTAGTTTTTGATCTCATATCAAATCTTCTTGTGAGCATTTGTCATCAATATTCTTTAATAATTCGAAGTGGTAAACATGATACCCTGTTTCAACTCACTAAAATTAGCAAGCCGAAACAGGGGGGGGCATATAGCTACCCTCAAATTTTCATCACCTTCCTTAGTAAGCATTAGGTGATTTTGTGATCTAACGTGTGCTTTGTAGGGTGCGGTTCCTAACTGTGTACTGCAGATACCGCTGGGGGCTTCGTTCGACAGACTTATGGATATATCCTTTTTCAAATAATGTTTACTTTTCTGTACTTTAGCTTGCATATGCACGTAGTGTTCATATGACCGCTAAAGTGGGGGCTAAATGTAGTGTCGTAAATTGTATGCACTTGCTAGGGTGGTACAATTTCACACCTAGTTTAGCACCCGCCTTGGCGCATTTTGCATTTTGCATTGCTTTTTCCCTTTAGCACTTAATTAATTAAATTAATTAGGTCTAAGGTTCTATTTTATCATCTCCCATATCATAAAGTTGGGCCCTTTTCATTAAAGTGTGCCCCTTTCATTTTATTCCTCTAATACATCATTTAATCAAAAACCCTAATTAGGTCCTATTTTGAACTTGGGGGCTTGATTTCGGGGGTCAAAACATCTCAAAATCAGCTGTAACTTTGGGATTCGCTCTAAAATCATCATATCCGATGGCCCTGAAAATTTGGTGAAAAGTTGTCTGGACCATGGCGCCCGATGTGCACACGGTCCCGGACATTTTTCCCGAAATTTCAGGAGCGCAATCCAATCATAAAATAAAGCTTAACCCCAAGAAATTGGTGGGAGATTCAATCTTTAGGTCGGCCAAAAGTTGAAATTAAGACCTAGGGTTTCATATATAAGAGCTCTCTTTCTTCATTTGAAAGGATCAAAATTTTGGTTTTCAGGGACCTTCTAGGCAGCGAAAGAGCAGATCTTTGAAGACTTCAACAACATTCAACATCCATCCATCAAGCATCCATCAATTTCATTCATCCATTTAGGGCTTTGAAGGCATTGAAGAACAATAAGGGATCACCGACTGAAGATTGGCTTGTACCCCTCCCTTGGGGTTGGGTATGATTTCATGTTGTTTTCATGTCTTTGCATAAGCTTCATCATATCATTTGTATTCATGCTTTAGATCACTTTGCATCTTGATTCAGAGCATCTTACATTATCATGTACAAGCAATTAGGGTTTACTTTCTAGGTTGCTCTAGTTTGCTTACTTGCATTTTAGGATCTTGCACACACACAAGGTCTGCACACACACTACTTTTACAATACAACTTGGCTATTCGCGGAGGTGGAAACCACCAAAGCGGGGGTTTGACTAAGGCAAAACCCTATATAGCTGCCCACCATACCTTTTCAGATATAAGTGCACGTTTTGGGATTCGAACGACGCCGCAAGCTGCAGATCCGACAGAAGCAGACGGAGACTGAACAACACACCAAATTTCAAAGCAAAAGACCAGGGCAGGGGCATGGGGCGCCCTAGTCCCTAGGATAGGGGCACTGGGTGCCCTGGTCCTTCTATCACACAACAAGTTTTAGATAGCTTTTCAGGTTGCAGAACAGTAGTTTCAGGAGCAGTTTCAGGGGCAGTATCAGGACAGTGGCGCCTGCGCCCCCGTCCTGAACATTTTCACTCAGATTTTAACTCTGGGTACACATTTGCATTCTTGTCTTGTCCTTGTGTTTATAGCTTTCCATTGTTTAACCTTAATTCTACAATCTTGTTATTAGTTCATACTTGCACTTTGGGATTAGGAATTGAACTTGTATCATTTTATCTTTCAATTACAACAAAGGAATAGAAATCCTAATAGGTAGCCCGTGGCTCTCTCTTCCACAAAAAGAAGTAGCCAATTGTGTGATACCTCTAGGCTCTTTCATATTCCACAATGTGTGTCAAAAGGTAGGATTAGGACATGTTAGCCTAGTCTCGCTTTTTCCCCTACATAGTAACTTCCTTTACAAACATAGAACCCAGCTCACCCTGATCAGTGTCTCTCTTGGTGCTTCTCAGGTTATGGTTGTGGTTTGCTTTGGCAATTGCAACTTTAGTGAGATTTCTAACTTCTTCCTCACTAGGCCTCCTAAGATGAACCTCTTCATCTTCAATTGTTACCACATTCAATGTAGGATGCCAATCTAAGGCTAACTGCCCTTGCACTAGCTTTTCATTATCCAGCACATCACTATATTCACTTTGCACGGATTCCTCGTCACTTTCTATGATGGTTTCAAACATATTAATGGCAAGCTTTGCTTCTGGTCTCATAGATTCTTCAAGAGCTTGAGCCACTGCACACTGATGAGGAGAATGTGGTCCATCACAAGAAATACACCAAGGAGTATTTTCTATATTGTTAACAGTTTTCCCTTTCAAGGGATCTAGTGTGTCTTGACTTTGGGTAATTTTGGGCTTCTCAATTTGGGGTTTACCATCTTTCCAATTGGTATTATATGGCATATCATGTAATCTAGGGGGTCTATCTTGCTAGTTATAATGAGGTTTATCATTTTTATTAACCTTGGTAGTCAAATCTTTCATAGCAGTAACCAATTTCTCTATCTTATCATCCTCTTTAGCAACTTTATTAGGTTGCTGTTTGGTTTCTTGCCATAATCTACCATCTATCCTTCTTCCTAATTTCCCAGATGCTTTTCTGTTACTTGCTACATTTATGGCAATTATAAAAGCATCTCTCAAGTTATGGGGATTTTTATCTCTCAAGATATAGGCCATCTTGGAATCAAATGCATTGTAATATGTATTAAAACACATGTTATCATCTAGCCTCATCACTTGATACAATCTATGCATGGCCTTTTGGAATCTGGCATTGAAATCAATGACCATTTCATTTTTAGATTTTCTAATATTGTTGAACTCATTTAGCATGAAACTCACATTAGTCTTGTCACCGTACTGCTCTTGAAAACAATTTTTAAAATCTTCCCATGACCCTATGCTATTGACTGGAAGACCTCTGTACCAATCTCTTGCATCATCAACCAGAGATTGAACAAACAGTTTCATAATGACATCTTCATCTACTATCTCATAATCATTTATTAGATCCCCAAAAGATTTCAGAGGTTCCTCAGCACTAATTGCATTGTTCCCAGCAAATTTATGGAGTCTATCTCTTAACTCAGTGGGAACATGATTTGGATATCCCGGGATCCCATCAAAGAACAATTGTCTATATTGTTCTAAATTGATTGGTCTTCTTTGAAAAGGGGTAATAGCATTGTTATTCCCCATGGTCATTTTAGCTTTTGGGATTGGAGATTGTGGTATTTGAGTGCACTGTTTATTCATAGGTATTTGGCTTACTAAGGCAATATTAGCTTATACTGCAGGTTGAGTATTTACCTGAGGAAAGGAAATGTGTTGGGGATTAGGCTTGCTAAGATCTTCTGATGGGAATGTAATGGGGGGAGCCTTTAAGTAATTAATCTTTCTTTTCACTTCCTGATTTGCCGTTTCTAACTCAGCCTTTTCCAATTCCATTTGGAGATCTTCCTTTCCATTTCTCTCTCATGTGCTAGAAGCCTATGAGAGACCTCTTCTGCAGTTTTTGATTCTATTCCATCATCAGCCCATTTCTGTTTTCCTTTATCTAGATGGGCTTTAGGAAGTTGGGAGTCATTAAATACTTCCCTAGTTGGTTGGGCTACTAACTTAAAGGCTTGTTTAGTTTTGGGGATTAGAATTTCTCTAATCACAGGGCCTTCCTCATCACTTTTTTCTTTCTCCTTAGCAAGTACTTCAAGATCACCTATTTGTCTAAGAAGCCTATCTCTTTCCATTAATTTGGCTTTAACTTCCTTCTCCTTATTTGCCTCCTTTTGGGCTCTTAGGGAGATTAAATAATGGACTCTTCTATTTAAATCTTCAATCTCTTTAGACACTTTATCCTCATCAGGGAAGTTTTCTTCAGAGTCTGATGCATTAACTTGATCTATGTCAATCAGACTAATGTTCCCATCAATTTTCCTAGGAATAGAGTGCCTAATTACATTTGAACTGGTTCTATCTCTTACAGAATCACTACCATGAGGTAGATCTTGATTTAAAATAGGTGCATTATCAATATTTCCAAACAATCCCGAATGGAAACCTAAGATATCATGTTCTGAATCTCTGGAAGATGAATTAGACTTTGCATAAATAGGTCAGTCAGGCATCTTACCAGTATTATTATTTTTCTACACCCAAGCAACATTTGATGGCACATGCAACACAGATCTCTTCTGGCCTCTCCGTGACTATTTTGTCAGACCTTCTTGCAAGGTTTCACGGGGATGTTTCTTCATGAATGATCTTGTGTTTTTTTCTCCTTGCATCTCGCTTGTCTTCCTTTTAGAAATATTTGTATCTCACAAGGACTGGTTCAAAAGTAACAGAGACGCCACCCACAAAACTATGGGAATTATGAAAACAACCAGTTTAATCCACAAACACACAACAATTTTCTTTATAAGCCTCAACACAGATCTGCGTTTATATCTTTATTGTAACTCTCCTCAACAGAGTCGCTACTTTTTGTTGTCTTCAAAATCTGATTCTCTTTAATCATCCTTAAAACAATATGATTGAACTCGGTGCATAAGAGACATCAAAAATAAGAAAATTCTCAAGACAACATATGACAAGGTTTGATTAAACCTTCTACACTTCGGACTTACTCAGAGCCCAAGTGGGTATATCTTTGTGAATTGAATTCACACTTTCAAACATAAACCCACAACAAACCAGTCAAGAAAACCAGTGGATCTATTCACCTTGAAATTAACTGAAAACAAAGAATGGAAATTATACTTAAATTCAACATTTCGATCAACAAAACATGCAATAAACAACTTCAATCAATACCAGTGCCTTATCCAAGGTCACAGAGTCATCTAAACTCAAATAAGACTCCTCAAACAAAATATCTTTATGCATCCGATTGACTTGTTTTCTATTAATCCTTGTATATGCCTGACACCTACGAGAACTTATGCATTCCAAATTAAGCTATGATCATCAAAATTCAAAGTCTCTTCCAAAGAGTTTATTGGTATGAGTGATCCCCGCATCTTTAATTTCCCTCCTAAAGAGAAAAGCTAGCGAACACTTCTACTAAAAATTGCTTTGCAATTCCATTCAAACAAAATAACCCTGGATTATTCAGAATGAAAACAGTAAACAAATTGTAAACGCACTTGAAGATGACACAAAGCTTCACTCAAAATCGATGGTCTGTATATTGATATTAAGTTCAAGAAATATTACAAGAAGTTTTTGAATATTCTCCATTAGACTTAGAAAAGCTTAGATAAATTTCTGCAGCGTTTTCTTACAATTCTTTGCGATCCTTTTTCCTCTAGTCCTGGTATCCATTTATAACAACATGGATGCACAAAGCTTCGGACTTCTCAAGGAGAGTTTGTTACATTCATTTCTTTCAAAATAAAGAGGTTACAAGATTTTCGCAAAAACAGTTACAAGCTCTTTTTGGCATCTACAGTCTCTTCAACAGGCTGTTCAATTGCAACCTCTTCTACTTTTTCAGGGGCGCTCTCCAACTGTTCCAGATCATGGGTGGCATATTTGGTTGTCCACTCATCATATACCTCTTCTATCGGCCATGAGAAATTAATCACCTTATCCTTAGTTTTAGTCAACCTTTTCCAAGAATTTCTCATTTTGTTGACTTCTGAATTGAGAAAACCATAATGTGACTTAATTTTCTCTATCTCTTGTATTGTCAAAACAAAGAAAGAAACATCGTCTAGATCAATAATTCCTCTAACTCTTGCTGACAATTTAGCTTCTATCTCTTTAAGCCACATTTGTTTATCCTTTAAATGATCCGAGCTAGCAAAAACTCCTGGGAGCAACTCAAAAACTTGATCAGTGTACTCCTTTTTGCACAAACGAACCTTCCTATCAACATTATCCACCTCTGCTGCTAATTGTACTAAGACTTTAGTGACGTCAGAAGTGGATTTAATGATGAGATTGGCCCTTGCTTCATCGCAGGATACACACATAAACTCTAAATCTTGCTCCCAAGGCCTCCATTTGTCAAAAATAGGTGTCAAAATGGCCTTGTCTCTCTTGAGCTCATTCCATATATCCATAATTTTACCTACATTGTTGTAGAGCAATGAGGCATTTATTGTATCTGCAAAACTAGAAATTGTAGCCCTTACTCTCTCCTCATACTTCTTTGCATATAAGGCCTGAGCCTGTTTTAAGTTCTCTAATTCTTGAGGAGTAATTTCAACCATTTGAGAGCTGGAGGGTGCCGGAGATGGTGGAAACTCAATGATAGGGCTAGTGGGTGGAGGCCTTGCAGGAGAAGAGGAAATCATCAGTGTTGAAGACTCACCTTGATGGTATTGTCCAGTCAACTGGCTCTGCAGCTTAGCAATGATGCTATCCTTACCTCTTACCTCCTCCTTGGCATTGTTATAGGCCTTCAAAACTGTTTCCAACTTGACTTGGAGGGCCTCTTTCTCTTTAGCTTCCTTTTTTGCTACTACAACACTAAATTTTGTAGTCTGTAACATAGCGCTAGCAACTTCCACAACCCTTGTACTCTGCACTCTCTTCACCATCATCCCACCAAGGTAACTTGACCCTGGGGTGTCTTTGCTTTTCTTACTCTCATTTCTCTTGAGAGACCACATGACGAGTGCAGCATTATCCTTATTGAAAGTAATCCCCTCCATGGGATTGGTCTCCTTCCTCACTGCGTCTAGTACCAAGGCATCTGCTATATCCCACTCGGGTAAAATAAGCACTCTAGCTTGTGCTACCATATCTCTCCCTTGCTCAGGAGTGATGGTTTTGAACTCTTCCATCATCTCCTACTTTATTTCCTCTTCAACCAGGGCTAGATATTTATTAGGCTGCTCAGCCTTTCTCCTTTCACATCTAGCATTATATTTATCTATGTTCTGTTTCCATATAAACTGCATAAATGCTTCTGATGTGACAAAATTATTGTCGGCCAAGAAGGCATTACTGGCCAGCTTTATCTCAGGATCCCACTCCTGGCCTTTGAGTTCATTAGTAGTAATGTCTATTTCAGCAGCAAGGGGTTGTTCTGGCATTCCTTCTTCCACTTCATCATAAGTGTAGGCAATTTCCCCTAGACTACCTAACTGTAGGAGTTGCTCAGCTACTGCTTGCTCATTTCCTATATGGATAGGGGATTGGGATGGGGAATACAAAGGTGTATCTGATTGTACTTCTTTCCCTACCCTTTGCTTCTTTGGGCTTTCTTGGATGTCAATAACATCTTGTATCTTCCTCTTTCCTTTAGAGGTAGAGGGCTCCCCTGTCGTAGGCATCAACACACTATAACTAGATTTCTTATGTAGTGTGTAATCACCAGGAGGGATTACTTTGTTGGAAGCTGACCTACTTAAGATCATTCTCACCTTTTTAGGGTTGCTTTTGATTAGAGCTTCCCTCTTCTCCTTCAAGGTCTGCATCACATCTTCAAAGCAAATAATTAAAAACTTTATTTTCTCCTCTAGAGGGAAAAAGCTAGACAATAGGTCATAGCTGACATCAAACTGATGCACAAAATCCAAGGCTTTCTTATAAGCCACCCACTTCTCTTTCCTTAGCTCCTGCTCATGTAGATCAAACTCATTTCTGATGAGGTCTTTAGGAAAATGAAATTGATGAGGCCCACCTCTGCATGTTGCCTTCTTTCTAAACATGCCATTGAAGAAGTCTTCTGGATCAGCACACCTGGACACTGCAGTGGACAAATGATAAGGCTTGAGAAAATCCTCAAAGCAATTCCAACCTCCCTTTGTTATTACAAATTGGTGGGCTATGGTAGCTGCAGGGAAAATAGTCCCTTTACCCCTACTTGTCAACTCTGCCTCTTATAAACCACCAATTTGTCTAAGGATCTCTGCAATTCTCACTTTGAGAGCGACCTGATAAGGTAGCAAAAATGGGGTGCCTCTAAAACCAAACACTCTAAAATCTGTCGAGACTAGATACAAGTAAATGTCACCCCAGTTATGAACAATATTTATGTTCTCTGCGAATTCTTTTGGTCTTATGAATTCCAGAAGAACCTTGGGGATTCTTGGGTTCTCTGAGTAGAGGAGAGTCCTGATCTTGGATGCAAAGTATTTATCAAACTTCAAGAAACTGGCATCCTCTCTATCCCATGACAACACAGTACTCCATAATTGTACCAACATTTTTTCTCCTTCTTTCTCCTTGACAAGGTCTAGTCCACTAGCAAAGTAATCACCACCTTTGAAAAGGAAAAGATGCATCAGGAGTGAGTACCATCCGAAAGGCCTATCCACCTTTCCATTCTTGATTCCTGTTAACCCTCCATGGATAGCATCAGCAATGAAAGAGGCATAATCAAATGTAATTGCAAGAGAAGGATTCAAAATCTGAGCAATCATTAACAGGTAATGATTTAGCATATTTGCTTCAGCATCTTCTCCCAAAACTTGGCAAAGTGCCCAATACATTCCTTTAGCCCTCAGGGTGAACATACTTAATGAAAAGGGCTCTTGTGTGTTGGGTCCTACAATTGTCAACCCACCTATCTTCACAAAAAATTCCTTAAGAGGCCCATTCCTAAGATGACTCCTCTGTGCACTGTAAATTTGAGCTAATGATATGAAGTTTATGGGTTCTAGAAAATTAGTAAACTCATTAAGCCCAAAAGCCTTCCTGAATTCTTCAGCATTAATTTCAATAAGGGTTTTTCCATTTATATCCTGAATACTTCTTGTGATTGGATCATAGTTGAGCACAATTTGGGTCAACAAATCTATGTCCATAAATACCCCTGGGACTACTAATTTCCCAACATCTAATTCCCAGATACTATTTTGTGGGGCCGAAGAATTTCTCATTCCAAATCCAATCTTAAATAACCCCAACCCAGACAATCCAACTTGTGGGTCTCTCAACCAGTTACCCTTATCATACAATGCTTCTCGTAATTTTAAACAGGGAGCTTTGGGCACTAATTCTTTTGCCTTTGAGGCCCGATTAGTTGACAACATCAACTGCTCTAAAAAATCATCACAGACACTCCTTTTTGAATAATTAACTTTGCCAAAAAATTCTCTTTAGGAGCCATTTAAAAAAAAACGTAAGAGATGAATACCACTCCTAGACACTTCTATGACGAATCAATTATCTTATCTAAAACACACCACATAGGAATTGCTACACAAGAATACGAGAAAACCTGTTCTTGACTTGAAGGAATCTGCTCTACAACTAGACGAACTTGCTCTGTACCTAAAGAAAATAACTTTGCATCTGCTCCTCTGCAAAATTCTTTAAAAGATATCTTCACCCGGTTGATAGGAAATCGAATATTGTACTCAGGGTCTGAACTACAACATTGATTCCGCATGCTTCGACCGTCCCTTCAAAATTGAATTCATAAGAGAATTCATATTTTTTGCTCCAACGGGTCATAACGTTCCTGCAAGTCTTTCATTTTGCTCTTTCACAACTTCGCGAAGCATAAGTATCGGGCAGCTTGGTCCTGCGAAATAGCGCTGACCGTCCGATGAAAAGAAACTTGATCGAGCGTTATACTAACTAACAACTTTGGCTCCACGCTGGGTCTGACTTTTCTATTGGCTACATGATACCACATGGTGCTCAACCATTGGCCTTGAAATTTCCTTCACATTCAACTTAATACTGGCCACGTGTCTTTCTTTTATACCGCCGGTTCCACCTTGGTGGGCCCACAACTTTCTTCTAAGACCATGTGTCGTCGGACACGTTGCCATCCACCATGACACATGGACGGCTCTCGTTCACTCTCGCTATTTCATAGGGTCTAAAGCATGAGCATCTTACCCTTGCGAAATAGCTCGGGCCGTTAGATCATCTTTTAAGTGATCGACATTTAACCGTCTGAATAGGCTTTCGGGAGTGGTTGGCCCTCTGACTCATTTTGAACAACTGGCGTGCATTCACCTTCGGAGCTGACTCGTCACCTTTTCATTTGCTGGGAGAAAGCCAATGGGCTCTAGTTAATTCTTGACAGCTGTATCCGCCAGGTCATCTCCTAACTATGACCTAACTCACCTCTAGGGCCCGCCTTTTAGCCTTTAATCCTGACCCGCTGACTGTTGTGACTTATGCCACATGCGGCCATTTTACTTGCTCTCATCAACTAGCTAGACCGTCTATGTGGCATGCCATGTCATTTTCACAACTTCACTGGTTTTAAACTACGCGCAACTTTTCTTAGCGAAATAGCGAAAGCCGTAGATCCGTCTGCGAGATGCGCACTAGTTACCGGGCCTGACAACTTTAGGAGAAAAACATATAAGGCATAAATTTTGCGATTAATTAACATGACCACCTAGGAAAACAACAAGGGGGGACACTTCCTATGACCTCGTGACCCATCACTTATGTGAATAAAGTAATGAAAGAATAGAAAATAGAGGGTTTAAAACAAACACAAGAGGATCTACAATAAAAAACCCTTAAACCCTTGAGGCCTAGAACAAAGCTGAAGCATTTGAAACTGCACCCTATTCAAAAAATCAACAAACCATAGCTAATCATGGGAAAAGAAAAGCCCATTTTTAATCAGTGATAACAAGGTCTTCATATAAATTCTTATATTTTTTACCCTTTTTTAACACCCACTGCATTTGGGCCTTATTCAGTTTTGCAATGTCAATCCCGAAATCTACGGTGATAATTGGATTAACTTCTCCCACTTTCAGCTTCATCATGTGGCCAAATGCCTTATCTACGTCTATGATCTTGGGTCTTTTATTTGGAGGGTATAGGGCCCAAAGCAATATTTCCTTTTCATTTGTATCATATCTCGATCCAATAAAAATGTCATTAACACCCTCTATGTCTAACTTTACATCCTTTCTATCAGAATGGAACAAGTTGTCAAAAATGAAAGAGGCACTTTAGTCCCATTCTGGGAACAAAATGATGCATGCCTCACTGAGAAGTTGTCTCCCTCTCCGTGGTGTCATTGTGGGCACTTCTGCATTAATGTCTCCTTTCAATTTTGTAAGCATCTCAACTTCATTTTCTGAGGTAATATTTGGGATGCTTTCCCTCAACTTTTTCCCTTGGTAATGGTAGAAGAATGACTTAAACTCTTTGGATTGTTCAAAAACTTCATTTGCAATGAAAGCTGCATGCTCTTCCATTCTCACATCTGTGTTGATGTTTATTCTCACCATGGCTTGCTCCTGGCTCTCTGCCACTTCTTCTAATTCAGGTACATGGAAGGTTGATACAACTGTATTCTCATCAGATCCACTCTTAGAATCTCCTTCTTCTTTTAGTTCTTGAAGCCTCTGCTTCTGATCTTCCAATTTTTAGTTTAGTTCTTCTAAAAGCACATCAACATCATCCCATTCCTTATTTCTAAATAAATCTTCAGCCTCCATGGGTATATGCAAATATTCTCCCAGGTTCTGGCTCTTCCTGCAGTGGTGGATATATCCCCCTGGATCATAAATTTTCCAAGCTTGGTGTCCATACAAATTGTACCCCTCTACCAGCTTCTTTTCTATCATCTCACAAGCCTTGGTAGATACAATGGTGAAGTTTCCAAAATGTAAAGTGCCAGGCATAAATACCTGCTTGTGTGTGCCACCCAAATGTTTTGCATTTGACATACTAAGCTACCTAGCAATCTCTAAATAAGAAATCCGTCAGGAACTAATGTAGGCAACATATATGGAACACCCTCAAAACCATAAACCCTGAAAAAAGTGAAATTCTGGCATAAAAACTAGTCACCCCAATTGTGGTTGACCGTAGTGTCTCCAAAAGCATGGGGTCTCAAGAATCTCTTAATCTCTAGTGAGATAGACCCATCACATTCTACTCCAAACAATCTATACATGGGCTTGACAAAATATTCTTCAAACAACACATAGTGTGATTTGTCGAACCTTGAGTCCCATAGGGATACCCATAATTGAATTGGTTGGTTTTGTCCCTCTTTGTTCCTGGAAATCACATTTAATTCTCCTGGCCACAAACGTTGCATCTGACCATGAAACAAAACCATATGCATTAGCAGCAATGAGTAAAATTTTAAAGTAGGCTTAGGCTCTATTTGCAAACTCAAAAATCCTTCATGCAACTTCTCTGCCAAGTAATTTGTATAATCAAATGGCCTTGGCTCATGCATTTGAATGTTTGTAGCTGACACCAATGGGCCTATCCTTGTAACATTAGGAACTTCTTCCCCACAGACCTGGTCGCATGCCCAATATGTGTACTCCAACTATTTCTCAACAAAGTAATTTCGAAAGGGGGACCATTCTGCTCTGTGAGTTGTCCCTTCTCCTTTTTGTGAATTGCTAACTTCCACACTATGTGAGCGGTGTTCATTTGGGTGTACCCTCCTTCTAGGTTTGTAAAGGATAAGGGCATGTAGGGATCATAAGACATGCCGAAAAACTCCTGAATAGACCCGACATATATCCAGATGAATGGATCCCCATTAGGTAATTGGATGCATCTTTTTTCTTTGTTTTACTTCCTGGTAAGCAATTCCAATAATCTGAGATTTAGAAAAATGTTTGGGACCACTAGTCTGCCCAAATTTGTTGTCCAAGGGTTTGACAATGACATCTCCTTGTTCCACCTCAGGTAGTGATATAGAAACAATTCATGGCCCCTTATGGTTGTCCAGATATCTCCAACCCCTTTTTACTTTTCCTCTAATTGATCCTTGGGCAAAAAATAAATTTTAGATCTCCTTGACTTAGCACCAGATGACTCCATTTGGTCAATCATGTCCTGGTTCAGTTTTTGCTTTTGCACACACTCTACAGACTTCGTCCTTTTTGATTTAGCAGACTGTGTGTCTGATTTTATCTATCTTTCCTTTTCCCTTGTGAACCAGAAGCCTCCATGATTAAATGCTTGAACTTTCAAATTACCCACGCTTCTTGTCCGCAACTTCAATGTTGATGGCTGAAAACACTGAATAATTCTGGCACAAAAACTCTTTCTTTATGCTGGATATGCAATGGCTAAAGTCTATAATGATTAAAAACTCATCAAATTTTCTTCATGCGGATGCAACCCACCTAATTGCGAGCATTAAATAATGGCTATCATATCAGACATTCTAATAGCTAATCGTTGTAACCCTACCCGATAATTCAATTACTTGGCGCACCAGTATTTTGTGTTCCTTCAATAACCTTTTTGTCTTTCTAATCGGTATAGGTCACTCTGATCAATCCATTGGATCTCGCCCCAACCGTTTCACTTTTTTCCTCAAGGTTTGACTTATCCCAATGGATCCACCTTTCCTTTCTATTAGTCAGCTTTTCTTTATGTCACATCGGGGTATGTCTCTTTGATGAAACCTCCTTCTGTTAATCCCTCCAGTCGCTCCATCGAACTTTGGAATAAGTCACTTAATACTTCATTCAATGGTCCCATGACATCTAACTTTCTTTTTGATCGGCGTAACTTTTACTGATTGCTTCATTGGGCATCGACATAGCATATTTTCCTTGCTTTCGATAGTTATAGTCTCGCCAATAGATCCGCCCTCTGTGGAATTCTGCCCATCGGGCATCGATACAACTCAAAAAATGTTTCTCTGATAGCGTAAGCTATCCTGATGAGTCTTCTCGCACCCTACTCTCCTTATCAGGTTGCTTCAGTCTATCGGCATAGGTTTTCCTGACGTAGTCACTTTGACTATGACGAGCTCATCTTCCTTATCTTGCATCAGGATAACTCAAAATGCATCTCCTTGATGTTGTATGTTATCCTGATGAGTCTCGCTCCCTTTCTTGCCTAGTACCGCTTTATTAGAGAAAGTCTCTCCGATAGAGTCGCCTTCTCCACTTAGTGCATCGGGTATCGGGGGTAACATAAATTAGGCCCTCCCAATAACCCAATGTTATAGCTATGAATACATCGCCCCATTGGTTGTCGGCAAGAGCTCCACCAATAACCCCATCGAGTATTGGGATAACATTTTTTCCTCGTTGCCGATAGTGTATGTTACTCCGATGAATCTGACTTCTTATCATATCATCTCCGTAACTCTCCCTGATGGATTACCACTAAGCAGCACTTCTTCACACCACTCACACCTTTTAGGAAACACCATCAACATGAGTTACTCCAATCAACACACTTCATTCTCCCTAGGCGATCTCATCGAGATGACTTATGCCGATAAGCAAAATTTTGCATTTTTTGCAAAAGAAACCCTTCTCCATGGATGCAACTTTTGATAACCATACTAAAGGTTTCTCCCACACCATTGACTCCTCTGAACATGTTCACAACCTTTCTCTATGCTGATCTTCCAAAAGTGCTTCTGCGATGAAAATAATTGTGAAGAGGAGGATAGCCAGAATGCCATCATACTTAACATTTCCCTTGAATATGCCCAAGTGATGCTTCTTGATGAAGACACTGCAACATATCACCTGCATATACAATCCAACCATAAAAGCTCTTATGATAAAAATATATGCAAAAAACATCCATATATAGCACATAAATATTTAATAAAAATATGTGCTAACACTGCCAACCAAAATACTGTACACTGTCGGATACACTGTTCTATCTCACCAGACCTCACCGGAACTCAATCAGTCTTTCAATATGAATGAATTATGAACTGCAGATTGAATATCAGGCTCAAGTTTCCATCAATGGAAAAACCTAAACAAAAATTCAGTGTCTCTTGCCAACACTTTTCATCATCGATCTGGTCTTCATCAGGTGTCATTCTTGTCTATCCTCCTATTTGTTGGGCTTGCACTCATCAATCTAGTGTAAGTTTGACTAATCAACCATTATCAAGTTTCATTATTCAAGGTATAGACATTCCTTTGACAATCCTAGGTTGCCTTTGATTTTGAATTTTCTTAATGTCAAAAATCCCAAAGCATTTAAAAAATCCCCAAAATCCCAAAAAATCATAACATTCAAAAATCCAAAGCTATAGTCCTAGATTCTATATTACTTGCATCTCATCTCTAGAGTCTCCAAGTCTCTCTTATGCTTATTGATACTAGGTATCAAAGTAAGAGAAACAAAAATTTACAAAAAACCAATAACAAACCTTCTCCAAACATCAGCAGGGAAATACACTAATCTTGGAGAGCCGATTGAATCGTGATTAAGAAAATTGGTCCAATCAATTATCATTACATTACCTGAAATTATTTACTATGAACCTCATATCAAACCAAAATGATGGAAAGATACAAAATTTTGTGAATACTATAGGACCAAAGGACATAAAACTCTCGATTGTATAAAATTGAAAAACCTCATCTGGGACCTTATTGATCAAGGTGACATCACTATTAAAGAACACCATGATGATCCTACCATCGCTTTTCATTCCATTCAAGATGACCCCCCTCCATCTCAAGAGAAAAGTGTTCATCCAAATTCTATTCATAATCCACTTCCTATGTAAGATCATGGTATCCCTTCTATCCTATCCAATGATCCCATTTAAAATCAAGGGAAAAGAACCCTTTTCAGTCCATCTAATGATTCTCTTCCATGTCAAGGTCGAACTATCTCTTCATCTCCATGTCATAGTCCTTCATATCCACATCAAGATCCCATCATTCCACCTAATCCCAGTCATGATCCTAATCCTCCTCAAGATCTACTCATCCCTTATAATACCCCTCATGATCCTAATATTCCTTAAGATCCCATCACTTCTACCCAAGCTATTCATGAACACCTTACTTATCAAATGGGTTCTTGTACTCTCATCCAATCTAGTTTCCTTCATGAGATTATCATTCCTTTTATACCATATCCCCCTCAAAATGGACTCACATCTTGTTTCAAAAGTAATTAGTATCCCATTGGTAACAATATTTGTCGAAGTATGAATTATCAAGGAAAAGGGTTAGGCATTTTTGAACAATGTATATTAGAACCACTTCATATCAAAGAAAATCCGAATTATCATGGCCTTGGCTACATAGATCACTCTAGTGATGTTGGTATCCCTACTAAATCACACATCCCTCCATTTAAACCCAAATATACACATTCCTCATCCTCATAATTAAAGCCTTCATCCCTTCCATCCATCTTGGGTCCTTATATCCATCCATCCACTATCCATATCATGCTAGCTCACAATCTACTTACCTTGTCATAAATCAAGATCAACAAAGGCACACATCTTTGAGAGCCTTCCAGTCCTCTACCCCCACCAACCAACCCAAAATAATTCCACATCACTCTTATCCATCAATGAACCACATTCCTCTTGAAAGAAATTTGGATGCCAAGCATTAAATCCTTAAGTTTATAAATCCACATACATTCAAGGATCAACAAATAAAAATAAAGAAAAATATGATCCAAAAGAAAAATAAAAAACCTAAAAGGCCACAAAGGCCAATAAAGCAAAGAAGAAAAATTCAAAAGGCCACAAAGGCCAATTGAGCAAAAAGAAAATTTAAAAAATAAGTGGATTCCCAAATTTCTCATGAAAGTGTTGTATCCCAAAAAACAATCAAAGTTTGTATCCAAAATTGTTATTCAAAAAGTTTCATTCATTCATAAATCCACTATTTAAATCCTCCATCTCCTCCTCCATTCATCTTGAGAATTTATGTTTCAAAATCCACATGCACTCGTCCATCAACACTTCAAAATCCAAAATTCACTTTTTCTCCATCACTCGACCACCCCTTAAGGTGCGTATCAATGTTGATCTTATCAACATTTCCATCCACTCATACATAATTCTTCCAACACCCCATCCATTATCCGACACCTATTTTCCAACCTTCCATCCCTTTCATCCAATCCTTTGTGTAAATATCTCCCCCTTTTCATCTCCCTATCAACATCTTTGAGCATACCTTCAATATCCATCGTATATTTCAGCACATATTCAAGTATTCTATTCAAGGGACTTCATGCTTTAGTCCTTCCTCTATCTCCTATCATTCATCCATTATCTTCCAAATCCACTTATCATATCCTTAACCTTATTCATCCAAAGTATTCTAAAAAAAAAAAAAAAAAGATCAAAAAATCAAGAAAATGAAAAAAATAAATGAAAAATTAGGAAAAAGTAAAGAAAAATGATGTGTCCTCTGGTGAAAACCACTTTGGTGGTGCCTTGGACAAGTACTTGTTGGCTTGATGATGATTGTAATGGATGACTTCATGTGTTTTCATTGATGTCACATGTATACACACACATATGTTCACATTGTCTTAGTCATCTTAGTTAAGAAATTGATATTACTCCTAAGTCTTTGTATTGAAAAATTGGTATTATATGTATAGTTAAGTTCAAATGGTTTAGAGGGTGTCTAACTGTTGGCTTGATGATAATTGTAATGTATTCATCACTTGTTGTCATTGATGAAACAATCTCACAGACATATACAATTACATTGATTACCGGTGTAACTTCAATTGGTTTACACTACCAAACGGTATGTTTAAGGTCTATCTCTAACCGATACTTTGTATCAACTGGTATGTGCCTAAGAGATAACCTGTGATTACACTA